>NW_010100909.1:0-7213 GCF_000699245.1 Pterocles gutturalis
CTGCTGGGAGGGTGGCAGCTGGGCTCTGCGCCGGGCGGGAGGGGAGGGAGGGAGAAAAGTGGGAGAGCGGTTTAAAACAAAAACCAAAACTGACGGAAGCGCGTTTTGGAAGAGGCAGGCTGCACCTGGGTGCCGGGCTTGCGAGTGCAAAATGGAGAAGAGCAAACTGTATTGATCTGAGAGCGGCAACCAAATACGATGCTGTTGTGCCTGGATGCTGTTCAGATGATGCTGATGGCTTTAGTAAACTGCTAACCTAGTGTGTAGGCATATAAATCAATAAGCACATTGATTATGCCCTTATAACTTTTAATACATTGTATTCTAAGGGAACTTTTGCATTGAGGCTGTTCCTTGTTTGATGACACACTTGTATATTCTTCTCTCCCAGTATTTTTTCCTCTTTTGATCTTCATCTCCCCTCCTTGATTAGGCAGAGAGCCTGTGTGGAATGAGAAAGGAAAGTGGCAGAGTTTGCAGTGATCTTGCTGCTGCTGCTTCTTCGTTAGCTCTTCATGTTATCAAAGTCATTAATTTCAAGTTGAAAATAAACTTCCTGGCCTCTCCCCCTCTCCCACTCTAAGGGAAATAGGCTAGAGTCCAAGATCATGTGTTTGCTGTCAGGGAATTGCTGATATGTACAGGGATGTTTGGGAGTAAGCTCTCCACTTGTCTTGGCAGTGTTTCTTTCAGGGTGATGCTCTTCGCTTGAGGCTCTTTGCTTGAACTATGGGTCATTTGGGTAAAGTTCAACATAATCACAGATAGGTATGTGGTTGTTTTTTTTTTTCTTCCAAGTTTGATTCTACAAGCAGTAAAAGGTGTATGGTTTACATTAATTTTCTTTCAAGACTGAAGCCGTATACGAGCTGATGAAGTCAAATGCTGTGTTGTTGTAGCCTGCAGTGAACTTGCTTTGCTGCGGTGAGCTTTGGGCTGTTACAGAGCTCCTTGTGCTGTGAGCAATTCTGGCCCTTGGATTTAAAAACATAAATGTTCTGGTCTTCCTGTAACTTTCACAGGAGCCTTGGTTTTTGGTTCCCTTCTGTGTGCTCTAGTCTTCTTCCCCTTCACATCTATTGTCACTGAACCTTTGTGATTAAAATTACCTGCATTACATCCAGTACCTTTATTCAGCCTTTTTTAAAGGACCATTTTATGTACTCTAAAAGGCTCATTATCCCTTTCCCTCTTAATTCCCACCTTCACCTCTCCACCCCATACACACACTTAATTGGAGAAAGCAGGATACAGAACAGTTGGTCTGCAAATATAGCTTGAGTTCAACAAGCACGGGAAAAACACCTGACCAGATTGTCCCCTCTGAGCATGATAAGCAGCAGGACCACTTATCAAAACTTTGTACTGCTGTTTAACAATACACTGCAGATAGCTCAGTTGAGAGTGCGTGAGTTGTGCCTGACAAGGGCTGAAATCAGAATGGGCTTTAGTTGAGGTAATGTTGGGCTGAAATAAGAATGCTGTTTCCTCATCCCAGTGTGATTTCTTTTATCTTTGAAAAGATGCAGTAACAAACAGGACAAAATTCCACTTACAATTACAGGGGACTCTCTTAGTACCAAGTGTGTGTTCTTTTCCCAGGCAGAGCCAAAGCTTTCTGCCCAGTGTTAATCTCCTTACAGAACAAAACTAGTGCATAGTCCTTTGCTAGCTTCTTTTTTTTTTTTTTTTCTTTCTGCCTCTGCAGAAAGATGCATTGTTTTCAAATCCTAAATGGTGTTTTGTTTCCTTACAAAACTATTATGGAACAATTGGATTTGAGGCTTATGTTTTGTGGGAAAGCAGTATGAATTAAGTATTGCGGTTAACTGTAATGAATTCACCTATACTAGATTTATGGTAGCTGTAAATTATGGCAGGCTGCTTCTATGCTTTATGCAAATACAAAAAACTGTGAGAAAGGTTGCATTCAGTCTTGCTCCTTTGGCTTATGAGAACATAATTCTTGATAGGAATGGCCAAGATACTGACAAAAAAGGTAATTATAATCTGTAATGGTTAAAAATGTCCTTTCATTTTTATTTTTTTTAGTATTAATACTGAGTGTTGGTGCGTGCGTATTAGTCTGTTTATAATCAGTGCCTGAACAAAGAACAGGTGACTAGGCAATTGGTACCTTGAGTATTACAAGATAAAGAACAAAAGAAATGACAAAAAGCAAAGGGAACTCAAAATTTTGTTGTTTCTCAGACTGTTCCACTTCCTTTTGGTGCTGAGCCTCTAGTAATAAGGACTTTCTGTCTACGCTGGCGTTTCAGGCTAATACTGACGAACTTTTGCTAGTGGGTAACTCTTAATAAGTAATTGATAACATCTTTTTAAGTAATGCTAAAAGAAAGGGAATAGAGAGGCACTGGAAGGTGTTATCTAGATTTCTTTGGATTCTTTGGAAATCCTAATTTCTATATTAACCAACATAAAATGAGAAAAAAACCCCCACTAATCTCAAGGCCTCTGCTACATGCTTGATGAAGATACTTCTAAATGTATTACAGGAAAATCAGTTTGCCATCTGATGCATGATCATGTCAGGATTCCAGGAGTGAGTCAGCACCTAAATTGGAGACTAATTATCGCTAGGACACAGGCACCTATAGGTAAAACCAGGATAATCTAGGAAGTCTTTAATTTGCTGATGCACCAAAGCAATAACCTTTGTTTCCTGTTTTGGTTTATTAATTGCAGAACTCCAAATTTCAAATGGTTAAAAAGGAAACAAACCCTTGCTTATGTATTTTTTTAATGTTTCTAAAATCAATGGATACTTATGATTTACCTCTAAAATTTTCTTATGCCTCTGAGTGTGCACACATTTAGGAGTGTGCAAGACATGACAGTTGTGAGAAGCTGTTAAACACAAGTCATAGCAAAAATGAAAGAAATGCTTGTCTCTAAGTCTTAGTCTACGGGTGCTACCTTGGGATCCAGTCCTTCACAACAGCAGCTCCTTCTGCTGCATCTTTGTCTGTAGCCATCTAACTTTGCATGGCATAGACAACATAACTGTGCAGTTTAGGAGATGGGACATTCATCCTGGGAAGCAGAAGGCTTGGGTTCTTTTCTTTGACGAAATGGATATTCAGTGTTGTAAAAAGGACTCTGTAAGCCCATGCAAAACCCGAACAGTTTTAGGAGAGTGTGGTGACTGGCTGTGCCAGGGTACCCTGGTGCATTATCAAGGAAGCGCTGGGTGTACGTTATGATACCTTCCAGGGAAAAGGCAAGGAAAACTGTATCAAAACAATGTACGGCTCAGAGTACGTGAGAATGCTGCTCATCAGACTGATGGGCAAAGGAGCTGATCAGTCTTGCCTTTCTGTTTCATGCCTGTTTTATGAGAGGGTCGGGATAGTCTTGGCACCCTGAACTTTAAGGGAAAGTTGTTGACCTCTACCTGGCATAAACCTGGGAAAGCTGGGAGTGATGGTACGTCTCCTTGCTGAGTATTGCTAAATCAGCCTTGCTGCTCATGTTGCTTTTTTGTCATAATTTTATTTTATTTTATTTTTTTTCTCTTCTCTTTGCTATTCTCAGGCATGCAACTTCCTTCATGTGTTTGGTAGGGAGAGCAGGCATCTAATTTTGGGCTGCTTCTTCCCCTGGCAATTGGGGAATTTGGGACCTAGGCACTGTGAGGCTTGCTGCTGCAATGCTGCATTTTTTCTGCACCAGCAGGTGCCAGTCCCTTGGTAGAGAGCTAGGATGAAATAAAGAAGAGAAGAAGCTTCCTGTTGCATCTTGGATGGGGAATGAAAGCCAGTGTACTGACTAGTCCTAATACTGTTGTTTGTCTTGCAGTAGTATCAATAATGTGGTGTTTGCTTTCCAAACAAAAGATGTGTTCTACGTCCCAGAGAGTTTAAAGATTCTTTGAAGCTTTGTGTCGTGGAAGTGGTAGTTCTCTCCACCAGATTGGTCTTCACCCTGGATACAGCTTTGTTGCTTAGGTGTGATTACTGCCATAGTTTGAGACTGCTCAGAAAAAAAAAGAAATGCTTCTCCCTGAAGTAGGTATTGAGCTCCCTGTGTTTCAGGAGAATGAAAGGGCATATACATTCCTTATACATTTGGAGTGAAATGGTAGAAATTTTCCTTACAGAGAAGAGGTGGATCCAAGTGTATGGTGGAACATTTAGAATCCAACACCTCCTGTGTATTTGCATATTAATAGAAAAAAACCTATTAAAACCTTTACAATGTTTCTACATCAGCATTAAGAGCTTTTTAATGGTGAGGCATAAGTAGTATGACATTGGACTCTTTCTGCATGTAGTACCTCTTCTCCATGCAGACAGACTTTCTCATTTGCTGTAAAGAAAATGAGATTTCAGTGAAACTTTTAGTTGCTTTTTGGGTTTTTTTCCTGTTGTTGTTCTTGTGCGTTAGCATCACTTAGGTAATTATAGTGTGTTTGTTAGGAGCCCTGACAGCCTAAACTGAGCTCTTTGTCAAAAATGCAATATTTCCCTTAATTAAGAAAGACTAGAAACAGCACCTGAATCTATTAATCAAATAGTCAGAGTTGATGTCTGTTTAGGATATATAAACAAGCAAAACAAAATGCATTTCTGACTGAAGTGTTGCCCAGAGTAAATGAGCTTCTGTGAGGCTTTTTTTGTGGAGAAAAATAATCTATTGGTGCTGCAGCTGTCACACATGCACGGTTGTGCAAAATTCATGTGAGATCTTTCCAAATTCTGTGGTACTCAGAACAATGGCCACTATTTCTTCTCCAAAGCCCTTCAGGGATGTTAAATAATCCTTGTGACAACCCTATGAAGTGTGTATTGTAGTAATTTTTTTATGGATGGCAAAGCAATTAATTGGCATTGTCTCCAGCTGTACTGCAGAAGTGGGATTTTCAAAGTGCCTGTGGCTTGGCCTGCTGCTAAAACTTGTGGTTGTGTGAACAAGGGGTGGGTGAGCATGTCTTTCTGCCTCTTCTAGCTGTACCTGTGCTGATGAAAACATTTTGCAGATGCAGTAGTCGTCAGCATGCAAGTGCATACATCAGGATGGACCTTGTGCATCCTCATAAAGGATGAATTTCGTTTGTTCTAAATTCTTCTACCCATGTTACTGGTATCACTTCTTGGAGGAGAGGTGTGTGTGGTTGTTGGCTGTGCTGCTGTCTGTAGAGTTTGTGTGTGAAAGCTGGATTGCTCAGACTGACTTCAGAACACGAGTTTGCTCATTTGTGGGATGAGGTCCTCGTGCAACTCTTCCTGATGGGCTCTTGCCAGGCTAGGTTTGCTCAGGGTTATGATTTGCCCTGAGGCTGGGCTCCTAACACTTTGAACCGAAAAGGCTGCAGATCCAGCTGTTTCCTCCACTATGTGAAGACTGGTGGTATCTGCAAGCTGAAGGATAACAAGGATGTACTTTCCCATTTGGGTCAGACCAGGTTCGTGGCTTACAAGAATTACAAATGCCACAGAAGATGGCTTGGGGAGGCAGGGTCTGTAATGACTATTGCAAGATTTGCCCAAGCTTGGCTGTGTACAAAGAATGCTTTTTTTCCCTGGAGATTCAAAGTTGACAGTACTTCACATGCAGAAGGTCTTTTCAGGGGACCATGGTGGTAGAAATGTGTGCGTTATGTGCTGGTTCAAAAACAATCTGTATTTTTTCTTGACATAATTCATATGATGGTTTAATGTTCTTAGTTTTCAGTCTTCTGCTGAGTCAGCTTTCAGGTTGCTGGTAGTGATATAGGCCAGATTGCTTATGGACCCAAACTGTGATAATCGCTGATACGCCATTAAATAACACAGCTATAGTCAGTTTATTTGATAAAGGAAGGTTTTTAAACCCTTTGGCCTGACTGGTAGCCTTCCATCAGGTTTCAGTGCGAACATTGTTCCTCATCCTGGTTTAGCACAGATGAATGGCTGTATGGTTGACCCATGCATCTTTAATGCCTAATGCAAGCATTTGTCTCCCAGTTGCAGTTCTGATTGATTGATCCAATGTTATGCTGCATGGTGTGTACTTTCCTGTGGCCCCCCTTGCTCGAAATGTCTTCCTGCAGTCTTGAGTTCCCTAGCAGAGTGTCTGAGCTGAACTCTTCTCACATCTGTCTGGTGCCTATGGCCCTTGGGTGGTTAGCCATATAGCCAGCCTCTGTTTTAAGTTTGAGTTGCAAGAGGACTGAAACCAAAGGGAATAAAAGGTTTTATTCCTTTTCCACTGCCCAGGCCTGCTGCGTGGTGTTGTTTGTCCTTCTGGTGGTCACAGCAGAGGGTGACAACTCTGGTTCCTCAGAGAGCTTCCTGGGGTTGCTCACGCTACAGAGAGTTGGAGCCCCTCTCTTCCTAGGGAGAGGCTCTCATCTCTATTTCAATGATTTTTTTTTTTTTTTAAGTTCACTTTGCCTGTAAAGTACCTTTGGCTAAAATTATAAGCAGCAGGGGGAATTTGGGACAGATTCCAGATCCTTAGTGATTTCCCATCCCTCCCTCCATTTCCAGTGACATACTCTCATCACTGGGATCATGGGATTGAGGTAGCTCTTGATATTTTGTGTTTTGAGGTTTTTATCTTGTCTTTTGCTTTCCTGGCCAAATAAACCTTGCTTTCCTGGCCACCCAATGGCCAGCTTTCCATTAGGAGACAGAGTGCCATGCCTTTTACTCATCTCTGTTCACAACTAACTCTTGTGAAACTTGCAAATGTTTTTAATGTTGAATTTGAGTGTGGCATCACTCTTATCCATGCAAAGGGCAACTGTTTGAAAATAGATGTGTTTCATATATAGCTATCACTGTGGCAAGGGTGTTTATATGATCTCTCAAAAGAATTGAGATGGCTTAATCTGAAATATGATGTACTTTGAGTAATTCAGTTTGCTTTTTGTCCTCTCGAGTTGAGTTGTTTTTGATGATGGAAACTGAGCTGTCTAGCTTAACACCCCAGTTGCATTTTTCCCAGCGTCTTTCTGTGAGGGTACAGGACCTATTATTGCTGCCGAACACTACTGGATTCCTTTCAAGCTTTCCTGCTCAAATACTCATCACAAAATGCTCCCTCTGCTCACTCTGGAAGAACCAAGTTTGCATTCATTGTCTAACAACCTTACAGCAGTGTGTCTTAAGCTGAACTCTGAAGGCAGTGGCACTAATTCTGCCTTGAGAAGTGCTTTGGCTGCAAATTGCTAGGTGCTGGGAGGTTAGGCAGGAGCAGGGTCACAGTA
>NW_010100909.1:7244-22290 GCF_000699245.1 Pterocles gutturalis
CTGCTCTCCCCTGGCCGTTTGCTGACTGCTGCTGGGGATGTGTTGTAAGATGGGGTGGACCTTGGCTCCCGTCTGGTACAGACACGCTTGTTTGCTGCCTGGATCCTGCTCATCCCTAGAGGAGGCATTCAGCCTTGCATTTGAAATTAAAACTTTGGTTAAAAGTGGCATTGCTTCAGCTTGCTTGTTGCAGCTGTAGCTATGGCTGTGAACTGAGGACTGTAACTTTATTCATGGCAAGTGTTTGGAGCATAGTCTCAGAATGAAGATGTGTCCATTAAACATGTATGTATACTTAAGCTATTAGACGTGCACTGCTAGCAAGCTCTCCTGGATGCACCTGTGCCTGTACTGAAGCTCTCTTTATGGTACTTTTCTTTTTTAAAGTTGCCAGTAAAAGCTTATCAATACGGAAGGAAGGTTTACTGTCTGAAAAGTTTAACTTAGTCTTACTGTGTACTATAGGATTTTTACTTCAGTATATTGCTGGAGTAGGCTATTGGCTTTTCAGTAGCAATATTATGCTACAGAAGGAGAGCTAACCAAAGTGGTGGTGATATTAAAGGGAATTTTATGTAGTAGCTTGGAAAGTAGGATTTGTAGCTTTCCAGGACCCAAAGGTATCATTAGCTTTATTGGAAAAAAACAAGTTCCCTTGTTTTGTTGTTTACCTGATGAATTGGTACTCACAGCATCATCCTGGTTATATTTCACCATGAAAAACAAATAGACAGTGTTCTATCACTGAAATACCAGGACCTGCTGTACACAACCCACTATAAGCCTTGCCTTATTCAGGTAACATGTCTGTACCTTTCTCTACAGCAAAATAAAGTGGTATGATCCTTTTCTTTCTTTATCTCTTGCACTGTTGGTTTTTTTCCTGTCAATTTTTTTATGTCCTAAACTTTAAACACTTTCTACAAATGCAGTGATCTCAGCATTTGTTAAGCAGCCATATGGTAGGTTTGAAGGTTGAACCTTTGGTTTGCTTTCAAGGCATTACAGTTGGAAAGGCAGTACTTTATATCCATCTGCACTAATTCTTCTGATACCAATTCAAAAGCTGTCTTGATGGATCCCAAAGGAAGCTATGAACTATCGGGAAGGGTTATCTATGGATAACTTGACTTGCTGAGCCTGAGAAAGGCAGAGGATGTGTTTTTTGTATCAGGGAAACATGCTTTGCTGCATTTGGTGTTGCATTTGAAATTAGCACTGGGTTGCTCTTCACACGTGCTACTGCTGCAGAGGAAGGCACATCCATTGGGGACATGATTGGGTTTATAATGGCAGAGTGAAGACTTATTTTTCAGTGAAGGAGCATCCAAAATGAATGTGGACTTCAGCTTGGTTTAACGAGCATTTACGTAGTTGATTTATTTTAATAAAACTTTGCCTAGATGGCTTTTTTAATTGAATATTTAAGCAAGTTGGAAGCAGTCATTTTACTGTCTCTCTTTGATTTGTGCTGATACATGGTTTAGCATAATTATTTTTTAATGTCCTTTTTAAAAGTATGGTGCCCTCATCCTCTTGACCCTCTTCCTTCAAGAATAAGTAGATTTAATTTGTTTGGAGAGAAATGTCTACTGTATCACTGCTCTGTGATGAGGAGGCGAGTGGGAGGGGTGGGCTTGGTGAAAAAATTGCTGGCTTTTAAAGTGATGGGTTCAGGCCAAAAAGCTTGAAGAGTGATCTGAAGCGTACTGTGGCATTTGTAAGCTCCCTTTCTGAACCTCATTAATTCAGTTCTAAATATGAAACTTGCAGCATTATGCAGATGCTTTGGTTTTACTGGGTGACCTAAAATAACCAACTTACAGCTTTCCCCCACCCCCCAGCAGGCCTGTCATTTTCTTGTTGGTTGTTGTTGACTTTCTTGTGATCCGGGTCCATAAAGATGGAGTGGAGCCATATTCTTGTGTGTTCAGGTTCCTGCCTGTTCCAGCATGGGGAGTACTGGAGTAGCAGAGTACTCCTGGGTGGGAGCATTTTGTCGCAGGACAGATGAAACAGGCTGCTCGCCTCCTATCTGGTTGGCTCCTTGCACCTCCCCAGTGCAGTAGGGATATAAACACTGAAAAAAGGTTGGCAGCATCTTTTCCAGTGGGACTGCAATTTAGTCTAGAGGGGAGGAGTCTGCTGGTACTCTTAATCCCTCTCCTTGAATAAGATCAACCACAACAGCCTCAGTTTTGGTGATATCATTGTCTCCATTCATTTGTGCCTCTGTACTTGCACTGCAGTCTCTTCTTTAATGCTATTCATTAACACAGCTAGGTTAGCAAAACATCTAAGGGAAAAGAAAGCCCTAGGCTTGTCTGTATTCCTACCAAATTCCTGGTTTGATAATAACCAAAAATGTAGTGCTTTCACATAGCAGTTTGCAAACTTGCATGTGAGTCAGTCTCAGTTGCAAAAAATCCCCAAACCCTCCCCTTCTCTCTGACTCTAGAAGAAAAAACCAAGCACCCTAGATGGGGATGCATACACGCTCCTGTGAAATGATTCTTCTTGGCATGAGCTGGACTATGGCATACAACTGAAGGCATCACCTTTGAAGAAACACCTTTTCCCATGATCAAAGCTGTAAGAAAAATCGAGTGAAAAAATTCACAGGGATGTCTAGAAAACATTACTAAAAGGAAGGTTCACAGAATGAAGGTTGTTCTATGTAAAGAACACCCAAAAAGCCTGCTACAGAAAAGGGAATGAACTGCTCTCTGTGCCTGCTGTAGAGAGGACAAGAAGTTATGGATTTAAGATGCAGAAGGGAGAGCTGGAAAGCTTTGGAAAAAGCTTTTCGTTGCCAAACGGGAGTTGTGAAATCTCTGTTGCTGGAATGAACTCAAAAAGAAAAGATACTGGTAGATGCCTGTGGAAAGGGTTGGGGTTTGCTGCTTCTGCACTGGGGACCAGAGTGCTGGGTCTTTGGTGGGAAATGCACCTATACAGGATGTGGGCAAGAGGCAGGCAGGAGTGAAAGAATTTGAGTTCTGGCTGTCCTGCCTTGTCCCTTGTCTTGCCAGGCAAAAAATGGGTGAGGGGGAGGGCAGGCAGGGGGCAAGAAGTTAGTGTTCATGATGAAGAGGAGAAGTTAAAGGTTGTATAAGAGTTTAGCTGTCAGATTGGGGACAGCTGGGTTAGGTGACCTCTTGAAATCCCATTCAGCTGTGCACACTGTAATTTTATTTTGGTAGACTCATGCTGCAAGCCTGCTCTGCTCTGGGAGCCTCATGTGCTGCGAATTCCAGCACAGGGCAATGCTGATCAATCTGTGCATCAGACTGATTGACCCTGGGAAGGGTATTGGTATATTAGCCTTTCTGACAAGGGGTCCTTTTAATTAGTGGCTACTTCATGTCTTCCACTTTAAGTATGTAAAACAGTTCACTTTCAGTCCACATTTGTTCCATGCAGAAGGTGAAGCAAAGCCTTGAGGATGTTGACCTTACAGATTAGCCTCAAAACTGAAGGTTGAACCCAGCGGTACCGCAAAGACTGTGGTGCTTATTTCTTTTGGTTTGCTGTTTTTCAGCCATTGGGCTCCCAGTGAGTTTCTATGGCACAGAATTAATTCCTGACGACCAGCCAAAGTACCTTGGAGTCACTCTGGCCAGAAGCGGTAACTACCAGCAATGCATGGAGGGCACTAAACAAAAGACGAAAGGCTGGGTAAACCTCGTTCAGAAGCTAGCTGGTATGTGCCCGCAGAATTTCAATGCAAGCGCGGGTTCTCTCTACAACAGAGTACTGCTTGCCTTTTTGGTATTGAAGCCATTGCACAAAGCTGGTGGGTGCTGAAGTAGTTTTGCAGAATGATAAGCAATGAATTAAAATCTGAGTCAAGTTCCTGGCTCCCTGTACTGGTGAAAGCTTCACTAGCAAGAAGTAGAGACAACGTACCAGAAAATTTATGGGCTGTGATGGTCTGTCACTCTGTATGAACAGAAAAGAAATACCATCCAGCTTCCTGAAATGCTTTCTTTTACACGTGGAATGCCCAAAATTGTTTGGCAAGACATATGGTCTTTGTGCGCTGGTAAAATACAGGCAAACTAGGATGCTCCACACAACAACTTCCTGTTTGTTCAGTTCTTTCCCCAGCAGTGGCCAGTGCCTAACCTTGGTGGTGCTGAGCTGTCATCAACTGTATCTGAAAAACTCATCAGAAGTGTGTATATCTTTAATATAAATGAGACACAACGTGCCTCCTTATCACTACAACAAACTTCAGTCTTCCTGTAGGAGAGACAGAACTAAGATAAATTGAGCCTCTATTGAATGACTCAGTAGCTATTGGGGGAGTTTGAAATGTGCTGCTTTTTAAAATGCCATATGCTCTTATGAGAAGGGAAGCCCTGCTGTGTTTCTGCCTTAATTCCAGAACAATGTTAAAATGGGATTCTGTATATTGGAAGCATTTTGGATATTACTACTTGGTAAATGGAGCCCGTATCTTGAAAGACTCCATCTTTTGCAGATAACATAATATTTGGAGTTCACAATCCTAGTGTAATCTGGTGGAGTTGCACCTGCGAGAGAGAGGGGAAAGCCAGTACCTGCACTTTGCAGTACATGTTTTCTCTGGCTAGCTGGGAGTCCTCATTAGCTAAGTGCCTCTAAACCTGAGAGTAATTGTTATGCAAATTAACAACTCACTGCACTGATACAGGTCCTCTCTGCAGGGGTGTCTGTCCTGCAGCAGCTGTGTTTAACAAGTTCCAGTGGTCCCAAGCATATACAATTTCATTACAAACTGGACTTCGTTTCCCCAGTGAGTTCTTTTACTTGAAACTTCAACTTGCAGAGCTTTGCTGGGAGAGGGTGGATCTTCTCAGAGAGGTGAATTTGTGTATCTCCAACTTGTCTTATCTCTTGGTGTAATTGTCTGTTGTTCATCTCCTCCTCCTCTTCCTCGCTTCATCCCACTTACTGTGGGTTTTGTTAGGGCTCTTCTTTAAGCATTTGATTCAGTTGCCAAATTACAGTAACAAGTAGGGAAGTTTAATGCTGTATTGCATGATAGATGAATTAATAGTACTAGCAATGCTTAATCTTTGTATATTTGATTTTTTTGTACTTCCAGTGTAGTTAGATCAGGCCTTTCTTTGTTGTACCTCTAACCATTTTTTTTTTTTTTTTCATACTAGAAGTACTTGGGGGAGGGAGGGGAAGGAGGAGGAACATGAAGGTAGTGAAAAGAGCCTTTACCTATTCCTGGGTTTTCTTGGATTTATGTTTATATAAATGTGTCTGCCTTGGGCGGAGGCCGAAATCCACATTTGGGTGGATGCTGCCATTATTTCAGCTATGAATTAAGCCAGTGGGCATTTGGAAAGGGTCTTGGCTGAAATAGAAGAGGGTGTGGGGAGAGATGCTGTTGGGGGGCTGTGCAGGTTCATCTGTTCAACCCATCGGTTTCAGGGACTTCCCGTTGCCTGCCTTGCTCCGAATTCCTACAGCACATCTCTCCTGGCCTCGCTTACTGCTTCCCGTGATCTGTCTTTCACATCTTGAATTTGACGTTTGTTAGATTTCTTTACTTCTCCACCATGAACTGTTGGGTTGTTTCTGCTTCTTCCTCCCTCCTGTACCCAGCCGAGGCACTTTCCGCTGCTTTGTCAGAGGAGGAGAGGCTAGGACTGCTCTCTGGAGGGCTCACACAGGCATTTAAGAGTTGCTGCCCATTTTTTAGGGTGGCAGTATCTCTTTTTTTTTTTTTTTTTTTTTTTCCTCAGGAGTCCTAGTTTCCTGATTCAGGTCTGGATGTGATCCTAATTTATGCAGAGATCCTATCTTAAGACTTGTTCAGATGTTGACATGGCATAGACAGCTTTGCAGTTCCTGTGATGGAAGTGATAGTTTCTGCACGTGGAGGGAGCTGTATGTAAGCTTGCTAAAGATCCTGGTTAAATTGTCCAGTTCTTGACTGCTGCCTTTTTAGTTGTTTGATGAGAGGTTGTTTTGGGAAGAAGAATGTAATCAGGTCAAAAATCAAACTTCAGCCAAGGCTGATTAATTTTGTATGGGTATGTTTTTGTTGCTGGGCATCGCTCACGATAGAAGTTGGAAGAATTGAAGTGTTCGAACTGATTTTTACGAGTGGTCTTTCCTGTTGTTTTCCCAACATAGTTTCATTTCAGATTCCTGAACATTAATTTCTGTTTTGTGTTAAATGTACTTTTGACTGTCTAACAGAAGTGCTTTGGTGAAAGTAAGAAAGCCCAAAGCAGAACAAAACAGTTTCCTTTTGGCTTAGTGTTTTTTTCCACAGATCAGCTTTGACTGTGTCTTGTTTTGACCTATTTCATTCCTAGTATGAATTTGAAAATTGAAGTCATGTTAGTGAGCAGAGTAAAGTTAATAAAACACATGGTTAAGATAAGGTGGAGTACTTGGAGTCTTAAGCCACACTAAAGTCACCTCTGTTCATGGTAATTGTGGTGGTTCCCATCAGTAATTGCAGTGGCCTTGGAGAACAGGGTAGCAGCTCGTGCAGGTAGAAGACGCTTTTTGAAAGTGTGCATATCAGGTAGTTAATGTCTATAGTTATTGTCTTTAATACCTGAAAACCATTTATTTGAGTTTGTAATGTATGGTCTCCCACTTTGGAGCCTAATTTTGCTCTTTTTTTTTTTTTAATAAGAAGAGAAACTACCATGATCTATCACAAAGCAATAGTGGGAAGTAGTGTTGTAAATCTCTTGACATGTTGTGAAAGCCTAGTCCTTTCATGCTGCTGTCTTCTATTTGCCTTCTGTGCAGCTCAGTTTTTAGTGTACATTCTTCCTCTTGCAGTCACTATTCTCAAAAGTTCCTTCAGTTAGTTGTCAGACCAACACGATGAAAAGTGTTCCACATATTTACTCTCAGAAAGCAGCTTGCTTCCCTGTACAGTGAGATCGTGTGGCTGTCCACCAAATGAATTGGCTGGAAGAGGGTAGGATGGAGGGACTGGGCTTATCCTAAATCCGGTTGTAATCGTCTCTGCTTTAATTAAATGCTGTAGAGAGTAGTGGGGCGACTCGGGTGTCTGAGCATCTAATGTCACTTTAGGCACTTGAAGGTATTTCTCCTGGCCTGGAGCCACCACCATCAAAGGGTGTAGGTTTCCAAATGGTCTGGTGTCACATCTGCCAGTCTCATGGATGCTGTGGATGGATCTTGGAGACATCTAAAATGGATGCTTGGTGCCTATGTTAAGAAACCTAGATCTCTTCCCTAAGTCTTCATAAGAATTTCAAGGAACAGGTTTTTTTCTGCCTGTTAACCTAGAAGCCTTCATAACTGATAGACCTTTTCTCAAACCTCAGTTGTCTTTTCATCTCCTCACCTCAGTGTTTGTCTATGTGTTTAAAGCCAAAACCTTTAAGTGCCAATAACCAAATGCACGCATACATCGGTGTGTGAATTCAGATTGAGATTATTTGACTATCCTGATGATGTAATTTCATTGCTGTAAGACTCTTTAAAATTGCTCTGAAATTAAGATCTTGGCGTAATCTATAATAAAGGAGTGTTCCATGGGCTCAGCATTGCAAAAATGCAGATGTATAAGCATATGAATAGTGTGCCTTCAAAGATCTATGCTCATGGGACAGCAAGTGCTGTAAACCTTGGTATTTTCATTGTTGTCAGGATCAAGATTTTTATTATGCATTAAGTACTTTCCAAGCAGCTGAGCAAAGTAGTATCTGATTGATTGCTTTCTTCCCTGTTCCTGGAAACAGTTTCATACTCATTTTAATGAATAGTATGCCTGTACTATGATGAAGACAATATTAGTAAGGTAGTGAATGGATTGGTATGGTGGGATTTTTTTTTTTTTTTCCTAGTGTCCTTTGGCACTGTACTTTCAAACTAATAAATACATTGGAACATTATGTGATAGCTTTGTAATAAATCTTATATTCTAAAGAAACAATAAAACATCTCCAGTGGTTTCCAGCTTTGGAAAAATATTTGTCGTATGAAGAGCAAAGTCATTCCCTAGCAAAAAGTACTTGCGTCTCTGTGCTTTCCAATCCTCTGTTTTTCATCAAAACACTCAGATATATGTTTAAGGCCTCTTGATTTCAAGATTCCCATGTGTCCTGAATGAAGCTGCTTTATTATTATGATCATCATCATAATTCATGAAGGGTATTTTTGGACTTTGATAAAGGAGCCATAGTTGCAAAACCACCCTAGAATAGAAAATATTACAACCATCTTGACCTGTGGAAAGAATGATTACTGTGGATATTAAGAGAAAGTCCAGCCTCTGAAAAGCAGTCACATCAGTGATGCAAATTCAGTTTAGGTTAATGGAGTCTCTGAATGTTGATCTTGATAGCTGAACACCTATCTGAAATGAAGGTGGTGCAAGTTACTTGGTCACTAAGCATTCAGTTTTAATTAAAACTCCTTGTATATATATGGTACATATAAATGGTCTAGGTAGAATCAGTTGTTTATTATTTTGAGTTAATGTTTTAAGTAGCTTTCCAGGGAGGAAGGCATACAGTGGAAGGAGAGAAGGGTTTTTTTTTAAGTATATATTAATTTAATCTTAATTTTTTCCATGTCCGAGAGAACAGCAAGAGCATAGTTGGGTGTTTTTAAGAATCAAGCAACAAGCAGAGTTTTAAGACTAGAAAAAAAAAAATTAGAAACCTTCCCCCCAGCTCAGTAACTCATGCCCATCCATGTAGCAACCAGCACTTCAAACGATGTTTAATACAGGTTGTTGCAGTGCTGAAAAATAAACATCTTTTTCTTCAGACTGCATCAAATGCTGGTTGCAGTTTTCAGAAGGTGTTAACTGTGTGCTTATTTTTACCTATTTTTATTTGTCTAAAAATCAGACACTACTTTGGATATGGGTCAAAATACAGTCTATTCACCAGTATGTACATTAAAAAGCAAAAAGGCTTACTTACGACAGCATGTTGTAGGATTATAATGAAATGGGTCAAGAATACTAGAATTTGTGCTTTCTGAATAGTTCAAATTGTGTTTGAGGATTGTAATCAAACACTGCTTTGTGGCATAACAAACCACTGGCCGTGGGGCAGAGTATATTTCCAGGGAGTCGATGCAGCTTGGGTCGGAGGCGACAGCGGAGCCTGCAGCACTGTGTTCAGGGCTGGGCAGTGGGGCAGGACATTGCATTGAAAAGCCCAGTGTGGCATCTGACAAAATGTACTCGTGAGAAATCATAGCCATTCCTTCTGACCATAAAAAGCACTCAGAATGAGAAATCTGCTCATACTGCCATGTGCCAGTCAGTAAAACTTGCTGAAGTCTATGACAGTATTTCTGAAATGTATCTGCCTGTGTATGAGCAGTACCAGGGTTGGCCTTGTCAATCCAGAGGGCACTTGAATGTTTGCTTTACCTGTGCACTTTACCCTGATTATGTGACTTTTCCAAATGGTATTTATATTTTAAGCAACATGAGATTGCGGCTGGATCTCTGAAGAATGTCAGCTATCGTATTCAGATGTGAGTGGTGGTGTGCACATAAGGGTCAGTCCATACTTGCTGTTCCTCACTGGATGTGCTCCGTGCCAGCGTGGGCTGGCGCCAGCCGTTTTAGCAATGCCTTCGTAATCTTTTTGACGTACTAGCAGCGCATGTGGCTGGACACATCTGGCAGTAGCAGGGTGTGCGAGCACGCAAGCCTCTGACCAGCTGTCTCTTGTGCTGGTGATGCTGCGGGGCGCTTCATCTCCATCAGAGCCCTGGGTTAAGGAGAACGCATGAACGTGGACTGAACGTGAACTCTGACTAAGCTGTGCGAAGTGAAGTCTCATGAGCCCTGTGAGGTGCACGTGGAGGTCTGGACAGATTGCGGGTCAGCCAGCAGCCCTTGTTATGGACCTCTCTGCCAGCCCTGGCCTGCATGCTTAGCAGCTGCAGGTCTTTGGTGCTGCAGGATTACTTGTTATCCAGCGAGAGTGGTGTAACCTTATTTCTCAGTTTGCTAAAAGTGGATTGGGATTTTGTATTTTAAGGTGATGGTTGTGCTGGGGGGTAAGGTGAAACTGGGAACTGGCAAAATAAAAGCTGTAATGCCCCTAGATGTCTCTTCTGAAGCGTGTGTGAGGTCTTAATCCATTTATCGCTGAATACATTACACTTAGGATGCTCTGTCAATGTGGAATTTTATTTTCCATGTGCCAGTAAATATTTTAACCTTTAATTATTCATATTGTTTTATTGGCTTATGGGTTCTGTATTCCTGAAACAGCAGTCCTTTCTTAAATCTGTCATCTACTTGGGAAAAATTGTCTTTACAGATGAATTTCTGTTTGTTTCCCATGAGGAAAATAAGGAGAAAGCTTTGCCTCCCGTGATATGTGGAAATGAATGTGATGGATGTAGAGAGGCATCTCACTATTTTTTTAGGGTTTTTTATGATTAATATTTTTGTTTCTTAGTAGAGTTGGAAGCGGCTCTACTGTTCCATTTTAGCCTCTTGAGGCACTTGGGAAATGAGAATGAGAGGAAATCTAACTCTATGCATAGGCTGACAAGGAGGTATGAAAACGGACTATTGACATGTAGATGCCATTGTCTGTTTTTCATGGAGCTTGTAGGCAGTCTTACTGCAGCACCCAAATCTGTCACATTGAAATTAAAAAAAAAAAAAAGCACCTGATTCCTCAGTATTTGATTGTTCATTCATCTTTTTCCTCTGTCTTTTGTATTTAGAAAATTAATTTTATTGTTTTATTTCTCTGTATAAAAACTTGTCTTGTTTGGACAATGTTGTTTTCTTGCAGTCAGTTTCTGTGTTACCCTTTTTTTCCTTTGATTTTAAAAATTTAAAAGCCACGCTGTGAAATTAATCTGAAAAGCAGCAGGTAGATAAAAGGGAATATTCTTTTTAACACAAGTAATGGAGCTCCCAGGAGCAGAGCGGCTGGAAGCAGGAGGAAGCACACGTGTGAGAAGGAATAGATCTCTTTGTGAGTATGCTTTTTGACACTCAAAAGCCTTTCTGCATGGGTGTGAGTAAACTGCCAGCTGTCTTTAGTGTTTGGGAAGAATTACTCCCCTTTCCTTGAATAATTTGGGAGCCATTCGAGTATATCTATACATTAGCAAGGTTTTTTTCCTGTCTCTCCTCGCGATACCTCTGGAGTGAAGACTGCTTGGGGCCACTTCATGCAGCACAGGATTCACTGAGCTGATCCAGAGTAGTATTACACAAGTTGTAAAGAGACTACGTGGGATTGATTGGTGGGGGGGGAACATGTCTTTGAATGTCTGTGGTTGTTGCAGGTTTTTTGTCTTTGGTTTTTTTGTTTTGTTTTTTAAATCTCGAGTGGAAGAAGCTGTGTGGATGAAACCTAAATGCAGGTGGAAGCAAAAGGGGATATACCAAAACCCCCTGGTTTTACTTTCCTAATACTTCTAGGAGGCTTATTTTCCCTGAGTGTGAGTTTTGTCAATGACTTTTTGCGTACGTGTATGATGCTGTGTGTATTTTCTGCCTTTTTCTGACTATGATAGTGCTCGGGTACAGAAAGTGTTAGCATTTATGCAGTGCTTATCCACTTAGAATCTGTTTGCATGTATTTTGCTGGATGTGATTTTTAGGAGTAAACTTGGATCTGATGAGAGAATTGATCCCTCTGTGAGCTTCCCCCAGCAAGTTGCCATCCTATGCCTAGGAGAGGTGAGAGAAGCCTGCTGTGCTGCCCTAAATAAACTTTCTTGCTGCCTTCAGAGAGGCTGATTGCTTTCTTTGATAGAGCTGTAAGTAAAACAAACCAGCCTGCTTTAAAGCCTCTGCAGCTAATGAATCAGTCAGAATGTTTTGATCTGTCCTATATAGTTTACCACCTCAGCTACTCTTCACTATAAAGATCTGAAGTTGCACCATTATGTGGCAAACCCTTTTAATTTGGTTGTTGTTATTTGATCCTGTAGTTGTTGCTTAAAGAAGCCAACACAAGGAGCCCAGCTAGGCAGTCTCTTGCTTCCTGTGCTTTTGTGTATCTATACCTGGTCTTCTGGTGTCCCCTTTCCTTTTGCATAGATCACAACGCCTGCACACATCTGATCCCCCATAGAGCTGGTGTCCAGGTAAAGTTTCGCTGCTGTACCTTGTCACAGAGCTTGAAACAACAAAGTAAATAAACAGCGGCTGTATTGATCAAGGCATCATGAAAAGGAGTACAGTGACTTTAAAAGAGCATCTTCTTCCACATTTCAGTTGGATAGGGGATCACTAAGTGTAAGGATTTGTCACCTGGAAGAATCAGGCTGCGCATGAGCATAACTGGGGACATATTCTAGGTTTAGCATTTTTCTGGCTTATTGCCATGTGGCATTGTCTGCTGCCAGCACAATGCAAGGCCAGTTGGAGGACCTCATGGCAAGCTGCGCCTGCATTCTCTGGTACAGGGGATCCTGCGCTTGGAAAACTCACCCTTGAAGTATTTGGTGATCTGAGGAAACAAACAAAAAAAGTTGTTTTCCTTCACAGCCCTTCCTTGCCCCCTCTCCAGCCCCAACCTCCTGCACAGAATTGGTTTCTCTTGTTCTGTTTCTTTTCATCCTTTTGCTTTCTCTTTTTAGTCTGCTTTTACTCATTCTACTTCATTGTCAGCATGCTTGCTTTATTTCCCTCTATACCTTTTTCTGTACATTCTCTTACTTTCTTTTCCTGCCTCCTTTTTCATTCCCTAGCCCCTTCACACACCCACAACTTTGGTTCCCGGGTCACAAGCCAAAGGTAGAGTGGGTAGGAATTATCCCAGGATTAACCCTGTGTCTCATAAATCAGTACATAAACTATAACTTGCCTCCAAGAAAAACTTCCAGACTTGATTTAAAAAATGGTTAGCCTTGAAGATTATCCTGGCCCTCAGAAAGTTGTTCCAGGGGCTGGTGATCTTTGATGAAGTATCATGGAATCATAGAATGGTTTGGGTTGGAAGGGACCTTAGAGATCATCAAGTTCCACCCCCCCTGCCATGGGCAGGGACACCCTCCACTAGACCAGGTTGTTCAAAGCCTCATCCAGCCTGGCCTTGAACACCTCCAGGGATGGGGCATCCACAGCTTCTCTGGGTAATCTGTTCCAGTGCCTCACCACCCTCACAGTAAAAAATTTCTTCCTAAGATCTAGTCTAAATCTGCCCTCTTACAGTTTAAATCTATTACCCCTCGTCCTATCACTGCATGCTTTTGTGAAAAAGTCCCTCCCCATCTCTCCCATAGGTCCCCTTTAAGTACTGAAAGGCTGCTATAAGGTCTCCCAGAGCCTTCTCTTCTCAAGGCTGAACAACCCCAGCTCTCTCAGCCTGTCCTCATATGGGAGGAGTTCCAGCCCTCTGATCGTCTTTGTGGCCCTCCTCTGGACCCTCTCCAACAGCTCAATGTTCTTCTTCCTTTGGGGGGCCCAGAGCTGGATGCAGAACTCCAGGTGGGGTCTCACGAGAGAAGAGTAGAGGGCCAGAATCACCTTCTTTGATCTGCTGGTCATGCTTCTCTTGATGCAGCCGAGGACATGGTTGACCTTCTGGGCTGCGAGTGCACACTGCGGGCTCATGGTCACTTTTTCATCTACCAACACCCCCAAGTCCTTCTCCTAAGGGCTGTTCTCAATACTTTCTCCTCCCAGCCTGTATTTGTGCTTGGGGTTGCCTCAACCTGTGTGCAGGACCTTGCATTTGGCTTTGTTGAACTTCATGAGGTTGGCATGGGCCCACCTCTCAAGCCTGTCAAGGTCCCTCTGGATGGCATCCCTTCCCTCCAGCGTGTCCACCACACCACGCAGCTTGGTGTCATCGGCAAACTTGCTGAGGGTGAATTCGATCCCACTGTCTATGTCTCCGACAAAGATGTTAAATAGCACTGGTCCCGGTACCAATCCCTGAGGAACGCCCCTTGTCACTGGTCCCCCTTCAGACATTGAGCCATTGACTGCAACTCTCTGAATGTGACCATCCAGATAATTACGTATCCAGTGGGAGGTCCATCCATCAAATACATATTTTTCCAATTTGGCCATTCGATCCCACTGTCTATGTCTCCGACAAAGATGTTAAATAGCACTGGTCCCGGTACCAATCCCTGAGGAACGCCCCTTGTCACTGGTCCCCCTTCAGACATTGAGCCATTGACTGCAACTCTCTGAATGTGACCATCCAGATAATTACGTATCCAGTGGGAGGTCCATCCATCAAATACATATTTTTCCAATTTGGCCACCAGGATGTTTTGCGGAACAGTGTCAAAGTACTTGACTTGTGACCTGAAATTTTTCAGTTTCATCCAGAAGCTGATAGCTCTTGTTTACCAAGCTTTAGTTCCAGCATCTGAGGTTTAATCTGCTGTAAAACTTGTTTCTGTGCAGGGATTTAGACTGTGATCAAGTTTGTGGTTTGGTGCTTGGTTGTTTTTTTTTTTTCCTTTAAACTTGAAACAGCTGTCCTTGTTGAGTCTTCTGCTGAAGACTTATTTTCTGGTGATTGAAATTGTTTGTAAAGCTCTCCCATGCACACTTTTCAGTCTGTGAACATTATTCTTGAACTACTGAAGGCAGAGCTGGACATGGCGACGTGGATGCATGACAACCCCATCTCTTGTTTATATAAGCCCCCTGCTATAGCAAGGCCCTGTTTCTTCCTTCTGTTCCTCCTGATGCTTCCTGACCACCACCCGGCATCTTCAACATCTTTGTTCTCTCTGGTTTCTTCTCCTGCATCTCCCATGGAATTTCATTTACCTGCGCTGCTTCCCCTTCTCAAGGACTGTCCCAGCTTCTGATGATGTGCATGTTTTCCTCTTCACCATTTCCCCAGGACCTAATTTTTATACCTTTTAGGTAGAGGGACTGACTGGTTTGAAAGCCATTGAGCACATATTGGAAGACTGTTAATATGGTTCTACTCTTCAGGCTGGCTTTGGAGGAAGCAATGATCCAAAGTCACAAAGCTCACCAGGCTCAGGAATGAGCTATGTACATAGTGCTCTCCCCTTGTTTTCACTGGCTCACTATTTAGAATTTTAAAAAATTACTTCTTTGCTTTTCCAGGTA
>NW_010100909.1:22305-24403 GCF_000699245.1 Pterocles gutturalis
AACAGTCCTTTTGGTGACCTGGAAGAAAAACAGTGAAAAAACCAACAGGGATCATATGCAGGACTCTGTATTATTAAAATCTTGATAGATAGGCAGAATGTAATAGTTTTATTTGTACTACAACAGTAAGGCCCCATTTGCTTTAAGCCTTATAACTTGTGGGGTTAGAAATAAGTCTTAGAGGCTGTTGATTTCTCAATTCACAAAGGTAGCACAGGAAGATATTTGAGTGCCTTTTTTCCACCCTTCAATTTGACATTTGGACCAAACCTGTTTTGGGGAAAACTGTCGCTTGCCTTGGAAAGGTCATTCACATATTCAAATAACACTGTGCAGGAACAAAAAACTCTTTCAGAGCAGGTGTCCAGAGATGTAGCAGAAGATACCTGCTTGTCTCTTATTATACCTGTCACCACGGAAATCTGGTGAATGAGTCTCCAGTTGCCAGCAGGAGAAAGAAGTTACAGTGAACAATAAATAAGAAGCCTATGGGGAGTACCCGAGGCATCATCTTTCACACACTCTGAAAGCTCTTTTCTGCTGTGCAGAAAAAGAACAAATAAGTAAAACTTTAGTATGCCACTGATGGAACACATGTGAAGCATTAGGAAAAATTACAAGGTCAGGTTACTTGTGGTTCTCACTGAAGTTGGATCCTTACCTCTATGCTGACAGAATTGAGAGCAGTTTTTATTTATTTTTCAAAGAAAGGAGAGGATCAGTCAGTCTGGCATAGGAATACAAACCTACTTTTGTTCCTCAAAGTCTAAAATTGCTTGGTGGAATAGATTATATATATTGTGTGTTGGCAGTTCTCATTTTTCATTACATGGTTCTTTGCCTTTGCTGTTGCAAAAGCGACAGTCCTGGAGGTGGGCTGTTATCTGTCCCTGAAAATGTTGCGGGTGGGGAGACTGTAATAGTCCAGTGGTAAACTAGTGTTTGGTTGAATAAAAATGTGAAATGCAGTTTTATTTTATAATATTTCTCTGTCCTGTGTAGGCATGTATTTGCATAAAATTTGTCATAAAAGTGAAATAATCCAGAACGTGTCCACCTGATGGTTTTGACTTCTCTTTGGATCAATGCACTTGTGTGGCAGCTTGGTTTTGCAAGTTTAGCAAGCTGTGGGCTCTTCACTTACCTGCTGTGTGGTCTGTCTGTGCTTTCCAGTGTATTGCAGGAAGCTTTTCTCAGGACGCCAGATTTTTGCAAGTATGAGCTCAAATACTGGTTCCTGCAATTCTTCTGTCCTTTGCGTTTTCCATTTTTTGGGTTGCTCTCAGAGAGCAAGTTGGAACCGTGGCATGACCCTGAGAATCATTAAAGATATTTAAGCTGCAGCACGCGTATGTGTGGTTCCTCAGGCTGTTTGGCTGTTGTGGCTGCTGGACTGGTCCGGGTGGAGGAGGAAATCAAACTGCTGCTTTTGGATGCCCTTCCCTCCAGCAGCCTCTCCTGGAGATGTTTTTTGCTTATGTAAATGAGCATGGCCTGATCGGGAGAGATAGCTGTGCAGGACAAGGGCAGCTGCTGGTAGGAGCAGCCTCTGTGTGCTGAAGGTCAGTTTGGCAGTGCTGGTGCTGGTCCAGGGGAGTTCTGTTTGGGAGCACACAGATGCAGTAGTTCCCCTCTGCCTGGCTCTCTGTGCAGCCGTCGCTGCATGGGAAGTTGCTGTGTATCACTGCTCCTGATGCGTTGCTTCCCAGTACAGTGTCCGCTTTTGATGTAAAAAGCTGCATGGCAGTATGCTGAAGGGCATTTGTGCAGCAGTGGCTGCAAGAGTGTCTTGGGGTCACTGATAAAGCCATTAGCCTTGAGCCTTCCCTTTCCCAACTGGGCTTCCTAGTGTTAATAGAGTTAGTGGGCACCAAAGCCAGCTCAGGTTGGGTGTTATGGTTTTGTGTGGGGGGTTTTGTCTGGTAGCAGGGAGGGGCGTAATAGCTCCTTAAGCAACTGCTAAGAGTTCCCCCAGCCTCCAGTCTGCTGCTGGCGGCAAGGGAGGGTCCAGGCCAGGGCTGAGCCAATTGGCGCCTCTGCGAATAACATATTTAAGAGGGGACACAGAACAATGGGGTTGGTGCGGACCCGGGCAGGG
>NW_010100909.1:24447-28930 GCF_000699245.1 Pterocles gutturalis
AAAGCCCCCCCTGCCGTAGCCCAGGCCTCCGCCATGGCTCGCCCGAGAGTCCGTTTTCCCGGGAGCTGATGAAGACCTGAAGGCGGAGAGAGACAGAAGGAAGATGCTGAAGGAGACAGCCATGCAGACACTCGGCCAGAATTATGAAATGGAATGCTCTCAGCATTTCCCCTGCCACGTGGTGAAGAAAGATGCAGCAGTGGAGGACCCCACGCCGGAACTAGAAGCCCACGCCGGAGCCGGGCAGTTGTTAGGGGGCTGTAGCCCCATTTGGAAATGAGAAGATGCAGATGTGGAGGATCCCATGCTGGAACTAGAAGCCCCACGCTGGAGCTGGGCAGTTGTCAGCGGATTGTAGCCCCATTTGAAAAGGACTCATGCCAGAGAAGTTCTGGAGAAGGACTCTCCCGTGAGGAAGGGACTCCACGTGGCAGCTGGAAAAGACTGAGGAGGAAGGAGTGGCAGACTGACTGCACTCCCCACTTCCCGCCCTCCCGGGGCGCCAGGGGGGGGAAGGTAAAGAACAGCCTTTGGGCTTTGGGAAGAAGGGAGGGGTGGGGGAGAAGTGCCTTTTTGTAAGATGTGGTTTCTCTCTTTCAATATCCTGCTTC
The DNA here is from genome assembly GCF_000699245.1 of Pterocles gutturalis. Classification (NCBI taxonomy): domain Eukaryota; kingdom Metazoa; phylum Chordata; class Aves; order Pterocliformes; family Pteroclidae; genus Pterocles; species Pterocles gutturalis. The sequence continues at coordinate 25,059 of NW_010100909.1, forward strand.
TTGTTGTAAATAGTTAATAAATTCAGTTGTTTTCTTCCCAAGTTGTGTCAGTTTCTTGCCCGTGACCCTAAGTGGTGAGTGAAACCCTTCCTGTCCCTGCCTCAGCCCACCAGGTGTTTAACAAAAACTGTCCCCGTGGCTTTATAAACCACAACACTGGGTCACTGCTGTACTTGCAGTGCTTCTTATAAGGCTTGTCCTCCATTGGTTCAAGTAATTCCTGTTATAGTGATTCCTGTAACATGCAACTCAAATCATGGATTGCAATTTAAAGGTATCTCCATTACAATCTCTACCCTGGTCCCTTTGGGCCAGGTTATAGGGTTTAGCATTGCAATGAATTCCTCCCCTTGCCCCTGCTCCGGCTTGGACTTATCCACAGACTGCAGTTCCTTAGGGGTGCTCCAAGTGGAGACACAGTCTCTCCAGGGGTCTACCTGCTGCAGCACAGACTTCAAGCCCCACCTTGGGTGCCAAAAAGGACTGTCATGGTTTAATCCCAGATGGCAAAAAACACCACACAGTTGTTCACTCACTCCCCTCTAGTGGGATGAAGGAGAGAATTGCAGGAGTAAAAGTGAGAAAACTCGCGGGCTGAGATGAAGACAGTTTAATAAGTAAAGCAAAAGCCACACACGCAAAGGAAAAGACTGTGTAAGCACTGCTCAGCAATAACTAAAGCATCCTTCTGTTATCAACACTCTTTTCAGCACAAATCTAAGATGTTGCCCCATACTAGCTACTATGAAGAAAATTAACTCTGTCCCAGCCAAAACTAGCACAAAAACACTTGAAGTTCATTTTACATTTAATCTTATGAAAGGTTGCTGAGTGAAGTTAACAGTGCAGACTTTAAGCCACTGTACCACAAGTTGCTGCAAAAACTACCCTCAAACTAGTACAGGTTTCGTGAAATGCAGGTGTAGTTATGTCACAAGCTTATTGCTTTTGGATGCATGTGATCGATACTATCCTTGAGAGGACTGCATCAATATGGGTTTCCCTTGATTTTTGCTGTCTGATAAGCAGTGTTTTCTATCTTGCTGTTACTTGCATGTACAGTAGCAAAAGCCGTGGGTTTTGCTGTTCCAGCATTTTGGAGTTGGGAAGCCTGTGGATTTCCTAAGGAAATGTGCGTTTTCTTTATGTGCTGTGGGTTGTGCTTGGTTGGGGATGACGATTTTGCCCAAGAACATTGCACTGAAATGTTTTCCACGTGGGCTGCTCCTGCATCAAATTCAGCAGCTGTTTCCTTGTATTGCTGTCTTCTGCAGTGCTGTCCTCTGCCAATTCTCTCTTTGCTCCCTAAGGAGAATGCACACTGGTGAGCTGATTCATCAGCCCAGTGATTAGCTGTGCCCAAATTAGTCCTTTCCCCAGCCTTCAGGGTATTGTCCAAACATGAACAGGAATGGATGGTACTAAGATACTCTAGTGTACAGCTATTGTCAGGAATTATCCTCAGCGTTTCTGAGGGTCCTGTTATCCCATTTGGGGGTGGAGCCATTTCTGTCCCCCTTTGCAGGCAGCTGCTGGATCTGCTTAGTCCATTCCCTACATTGAGCTTTTTGATTAATTTTGTCCCTGATCCCCAATTTGGCTGTTCCTTGTTGTCTGCTACTTGAACCCCTAGAAGCGAAGTGACTTGCCTGATAAAGAGATTTTTGCCTTTTGTTCTGCAGCTGTTTCTTCCCGCTTGGGGGAGCAAACACTGAGGTCCACCAGAGGATTTACATGTAGGTGGGGCTGATTATGAGTGCGTGTGAGATCTGATATCTGTCAGATTTCAGTGACTGATAAATGCTCTTGGTTGGGAGGATATGTCAGCATGCACATCTCATGCAGGAGCTGGGAAAGCACAGAAATGGAAAAAGAAATTACTGAAAAAATATTCCAGTCTCTAGAAATAATGATAAAGATCTGTAGTTTTTGCACCACTTGATAAAAATATTGCTCGTCAGCTCCCTTATGGCCCTGGAGAGCCCTTATAATCCGCTCATGTCAGGGTGAGCCTGGATGTGAGGAAATGTTCCCTCCATCCCTTGATATCTCCTTTATATAGGATCTAGGTACCAGTCCAGAGTTGTGGAGGACAAGAAGGGCTGGGACAGTAGACATCTTATGTCTTGCTGGGGTGCTCTGACTGCCATGGTACCCAAGAGGACACTTATGTAGAAGAGGTCTAAAAAATGATCATAAGGACTGGAGTCCTTGTTGTCCACCCTGCTTACCTGTTGGCTTGCCACCTGACTTGTTTTGGACCAAGCTTGGCCTTCTGGCTTTTCTTTTAGCAGCATCAGTAGAGCTGTAGGGTAGTGCCTCGAGCAGCAGGGCTGCATTGCCTGGCAGGGTGCGTGCCAAAATGGAGTCCTACCCTTGCCTTAAACTCTTTGTGTGACTTGTGAATCAGCACAAAGTCCACTGAAAAAAAACATAGGCTTCTGCAGCAATTTGCCCTGAGCCCATGGGATTCAGATTCTGAGAGGCAGATTAATACTAGCTCAGTGTTTGATAACCTCTGGGTTTTTGAATGTTATATTTGGGGGACGAAGACTGAAAATACACCCATGTGAAATTTTCAGACTTAAGATATTGCTGAAACTTGAAATCGAAAGACTATAAGATATGCTTTTCTGTCCTTACCGGTTGTTCAAATAAATTTGCTAGTCTGTTTTTCGTAGTAGTTGTAGTGATTATAACCACAATAACGAAGGTACATGTTGTAGGGAAGGTTGAAAAGGCACCTGTCCATCAGATATCTAAAGCAAAAATTTATTAAGGCAAGCAAAAACCTGAAGCAACAGAACTGTACTGCAGTATGGCGTGTAATACTCATAATGCCTCTTAGCAGAAGTAGGATCTTCCCAGAAGTGCCAATGCTGGGCTTCGGCCAGGATTTTGGAGCTGCTCCTTGTGGTTTCTTGTCTATGGAGGAGAGAATCTCTTTGCCAGGGGAGTCATGGCTGGCTGTGTCTGCATTAACCGCATGTGTAGTGCAGTAAGAGCAGGCCAGGAGATCAGATTTCAGTTTTACGTGCTTTGTCTATTTAATGTTCTTTGAATTTGAGTTGGCTTCCTCCCTGGACTGACTGTCCTTCCTCTGTATGTGCTGCAGAGCTCTCTGAAGGAAAGCTGTCCCACTAACCTCTGCTCTTTGGACTGTTGCTCTAGAAAGCGTCAAAATGTCCTCTTCTCTGTTTTGCGGGGATGATGCTAGTATGTCATTGCCCTGTCAGTCAGTAGTGCCTGTGTAAGCCTCTTGTTGGGAACAAACTTTATTTTGTTTCCTGCTCACTTAAGCGACCTATACAACCTGCTGCCTAGATCCCCCCCTGACTCTTGAAATTAGTGACATCAGGGGAGATGGGTGGTTTTTGCCATCAGCTGTTCCAGGAGCACATCCAAATGTGCTGTCACTCTCCTGGACATCTTGTTCTTTGGGGAAGAAGGCAGAAGTAGGAGCTTTCTCTGAACTTTTGCATCAGCAGAGGGTGAAAAGGAAGGAAAAGGGCTTCTCGAAAAATATTGATCCCTTGCTTTTTTGTGGATTTTTTTTTTTGCTAGCCTGCGCTGAAGAGAGAGCTGGTTGGGAATATATGGTGGCCTTTGAGGGCATCCCGTCAGTAACTGTTGTGGATCTGCTGTAGGCCAACAGCAGCCCACCTGGATCTAGGGGTGACACAGGCCTGTGTGCTTCTGGGGTTGTGTGGCTGTGCTGGGGCAGGAGGGGGCTGTAGTCAGGGCCTTTGTGGGGTGTGTTAGCAGAATATGCCATGTGCAGGTGTGCTTGGTCAGCAGGACTGAGCAAGCCTCTTATACAGGGCAAGGAGGGGAGATATACTTTTTATTTATCTGCTTGCCATGCTATGAGC
>NW_010100910.1:0-1753 GCF_000699245.1 Pterocles gutturalis
GAGCTGGGAGATCTCAATATTTCATTACGGAAAGATACCTAACGATGCGAGCTGCAGGACAACTTTGTGTGATGCTCGGTGACGTGAACCAGCTCGGGTTTGCTCCTGCAGCAGGGCCCCCTGCTGTGTCCCAGCGCTGCTGCATGGCAAAGGCCAGGCTCCCTCTGTAACTGGGACCCCCGGCACCAGCTGGGTGAATCTGCGGTGGGCCAAGCCCCCAGATGCCTCTGGGCGGTTGCCTGAGTGCGATTGGGACACAGGAAAAGTATCGCTGGCAACAGGAAAGCAGTTATCCCAGACGGGCTGTTGCAACCCTCCCCTGTGATGGACACCCCTGCTCCCGGCCCAGCCCCTGGCGTGTGCAGCTGCAGGTCCCGGCAGCGCTGGGGAGGCTGCGGGAGCGTTTGGGGTCCCGTTTGGAGCGCGGTGGCCTCGGGTCAGATGCCGGTTGGCCTGTTTGCTGCCGCCAGGGAAAGCCTCCACTGCAGCGGCTGGGGAGGAGCGGGTTCATCCCGGCGGGTTTTGTAGCCCCGCTCGTGGTTGGTGGCACTCGCCGTATCTCACCATAAGTCTCACTCAACCAGCAGCTAACGGTAGTTGCCGATGACATGAAAATGCGCCAAAAATGGCTGCAGGTTCCTACGGATTGATGGACAGTCGCCTCCTCACCTGGCATGGGGATGCTTCAGGGGGATGTCTGGTTGTCTCGGGGGTCTGTGGATAGCGTGGAGCCCACGTTCCCCTGAGGGAAGCTGAACTCGGGTGGTCCCATCTTCCTTAATCCCTCGGAGGAGCCCTGGCACAGCCCAATGGTGGATGGGTGGAGTGCTCTGAGCCGGCGCTGCCCTCCCCGCTCCTGCCTGTCCTGGGGCCGCTCCGGGCGGGGAAACGGCTCCTTGCAGGGCCGGCGGTGCCTTGGGGTCCTGCAGAGCAAGGAGGTGAGGATGGAGCCGTCCAGCCCCAGACAAGAGCTGTGGCCTGAGCCCGGGGACCCTGTGAGGCTGTTGCTGGTCCCCATGGTCAGGGGTCTGTCTGGTCCCTGTCCTGGGGCTCACGGGGGGGACCGTCCCCCTCTCAGCCGGAGCCATTTGCCCCTGGCTGCGGCTGCTCGGCAGCTCCAGCTCTATTCCGGGTGCTCGCAGAGTGGGTCTGGGGGGAGAAGCCGCCCCGAGGAAGGGGAGAGCCGGGCTGGGGGACATGCCCGAGGCCAGCCTGGCACAGGGGCTGTGGCTCCTGGCCGGCGGAAGGGACCGGCCCCGGCAGCACCGTGAGCTGGGGGGGGGAGCGGGAGCACCGTGAGCTGGGAGGGAGAGCGGGAGTGGAGCTGGAGGGGACGAGGCGGATCGGTGCCCGGAGTGGATTCCAGATGCGGTTGCTTCAGAGCTCGTGGTGTTTGCAGGGGCAGGAGCCGATCATGCTGGCAGAGGCAGGCTGAGGGCTGAGCTGCCAACGGTGGCCCCGTCCTGCTGCTCCCCCCGACATGGGCAGGGCGGTGGCACTGAATCTGGGAGCCAGGGTGATCATCATAACCTCCTTGCCCGGGCCTGCCGCAGGAGCGGGTCCTGCTCTCGGCCCTGGCTCGTTGCTGCTGCCAGGACGGGGATTTCTGCTTGGAGCAGTTAAAACATTTGTAAACTCTTCAGCCCTGCCTCTAACCCCGTGAGAGTAACGCTTGGCTGGAGCGATCCCGAGCTTCCTCTGTGCCCAGCTTCGTCCTGCATGAGCTCCTCTGGTGCTGTCCTGGATCAAAGCA
>NW_010100911.1:0-18288 GCF_000699245.1 Pterocles gutturalis
ATGGACTCCCGGGCGAGCCATGGCGGAGGTTTGGGTTACAGCAGGTCGGTTCACAGAAGCCGAGCAGGCGGCTGGACGGCCAGACCAGCCCGCCCGAGCCGTGCCCTGCCTGGGGCCGCGCCAACCCATTGTTGCCTGTCCCCTCTTCAATATGTCGTTCACAGAGGCGCCGACTGGCTCAGCCCTGGCCTGGGGTGGGTCCATCCTGAGCTGGACACTTACTTCAAGCAGTTTCTTACAAAAAGGCTACATGATGGTGGTGCCAATCCTCCACTTCTCCCCGTTACCAAACGCTTGGGGTGGAAGGGGGCGAATTGTCACTTAAAAAGGAGCCACCACTGTAACCCCTCCCTTGCTGCCAGCAGCAGACTGGAAGCTAGGGGAACTCTTAGCAGTTGCTTAAGGAGCCATTACGCCCCTCCCTGCTACCAGACAAACCCCCCACACAAAACCATAACAACTGTTGCTCCCTTTCCTAAAGCAGAAGCAAGCTTTTCGCAGCTTTCCAGGTTGCACTTTTTCAGTGATAAGTAACAGCCCATCAGTGTATTGCTACTTGTTCTGGGGACTCCTTCCTCAACTGTTGCCCATATTTTCAAGGCTGTTATCCCACCCTTAAACTGTGTAGACACCTACTGCCAAGCTTAGTTCACCCAGAGAGATGATAACCAACCCGTGACCCCCATACAAGGCAGCACAGCCTTTCTGACAGGAGTGGCGACGAAAGGCCACCATCCCTCACGAAGCGGAGAGCCCAGCTCAGGTCCAGCCTCCACGGGGACTACCATTGCTTCTGAGGACACAGGCGATTGCAGGGAGCCTTCCTGTGGCTTTATGTGAAATTTCCCAAAAGACTGCACTCAGGTATCAGAGTTTGTTCATCATAATGAAGGGCCAGTGCCATAAAACTAGCAACAATTTGTCCCAGTAGTACTTTTTAGAAGCTTTTCACCACTTTGGATAAAATGCTGCTGACAAAATTTCAATCTTGAAATCTCCTGCAACCATCAGATAATTAAGAAATGTTGCTGAGTCACACTCGCGTAGGGTAAGTGCCTCCCTGGGGCACAGCTGGGAACACTGGTACCTATTTCCGATGTGTCCCCAAACGCAGCAGATGGGAATGATTAAGTAACATACCCAGTGGCACATTCTCTGCTGACTCATTTGCTGCACTGTTACTGAGATAATAGGAATCCTACCAGGTAAATTCAAGGCAGAGTTTTGCCAGACGTTATAAAGATATTTTCATATAGACTCAGAATGATGATAAATTTGTATAACAAGAGTCACATTGTCGTTCAACGATCTTTGCTGGAGAGAATCTGACTCTTCTGTAAGCTGTTTGCTGAAATTAGAAGTGGGGCAAAAGCTGTGCTAAAGACTCTTCTTCCACCGACACCTGAGTAAATCCCAGCAAGCATCATCCACTGTCAGAAATAATTTGGGAGATTATATAAATCCCAGACTTCTGGTGTGAGTAGTTTAAAAGCAAAGGTGAAGGTAGGACTTTGGTGACTGAATCGTTTGGTATGAAATAAAAAATATCAAATTAAAAAATAGCATAACAAATGGGGAATTTGTGATCCAGATAACTCCAGTTCAGTGACTGCCTAGCGCTGAATTTTCTTGCCTACTAAGTCACATGTTTCCTAGATGCCTGATGTCCCCCTTCTGGGCAGGCTCCCATGATAAAACTCCAGCATCAGGACACAGGTGGGAATTAATTAAATGTTACAGGGATCTGCACAGAGGGTTGCTGTGAGAAAAGGCACAGAAAGGAGTCTCTTGGATTGGAGGGTTTCTGACCCAAGGATAATGTTGAAGTAAAGACTTGGGGATGAAAAGAGGAGCTTTCATGCCGTTGAGAGATGGGCTGTGTGTAGTCTGGAGGTAGCTCTCCTCCTCTCTTACTCACTTTCTCAGCTAGAACTGACTGAATGTCACTGACTGGGAGAGAAGCAGAAATGTTGACTGTTTCAGAAGAGTCTTATGTTGCATTCAAAATTATGATGCATTTATGGATCTGCAAATCTAATTTCACCTTCCTGGAATGTGAGCTAAAAGTCCTGAGCCTACCTTGGGCAGGATTTCCTCAAAGGCCAGCGATCACTCTTATAGATCCTAGTGGAACAACTGTCTTTACGCATGATTCTTAATTTTTTTTTTGGTCCTGAGTGCACCAACAGGCTCTGCAATATCCCAGGAGGGCTTTGACTGCCTGTACTCAAGGGCAGCCCTGATCCAGTGCAGTCCTGTAACCGGGGAACAGGCTGCTGTGGAAACAACTGTGGGAGAAAAAGGCTGTGAGATGCCTTTCTTGGGGGCCTCCGCTGCTTTGTGGGGAAGCTGGGGTTGGGCTCAGCCCCTGATCCGTGGGCTTTACCTGAGCAACCCAGCTGGGTGACTCAGTTCATGGACCTGCATCGTCATTATTGTTATTTTTCAATGTTGCTAGACAAGTGAAAGAGTAGATTAAAAATGTGTTTGAATAGTTTTTGCTGCAAATGTAATAAGACAGTTTGGTTCCTCAGACACCTGCCTGGAGGGCCCCTGAGGGTCTTATTCCTTCCTCAAAACACCCTCATCCCACTGCCACAGTCCCAAGCCATGGCACCAATGAGAGCAGCAGGTGTGAGCATCTGCACCACTGCTGGTGCCTGCTCCCTTCTGGCACCACAGCCCTGGAGCCTGCTGGTCTACAGCATGTCCCCACAGCTGGTGGCTTTGCTTATTCTTCAGGGTTTAGGCTTTCTCTTCACCCACTCTTGCTGTCCTGGCCTCAGGTTGGTCCCACCTCCCCTGCCTCCTGCTCACTCTTGTCTGCTTCTCTTTTCAACAAAAAAACCTCAGAAGACAGCCAATATAAGCACCAGAACTAATGGCAGTCACACATTTGTTAATCATATCAACATTCATGTCTACGCTGATGACAGCACTGCTAACCATAGCTATGCTGTAGCCTTTCTCCTAACCCTGGTGGTCATTTGGATGGTCACTTCCCTGGACTGGAGACTGCCTCCAGCCTGCAGATACCACCCCAGGCTCAAAGAGTCAAAACTTAGCTTTAACACTGAAAGCTAAAACCAAGTAATCATTAGAAGGCTGAGAACAATGCTATTTGCACAGGTCATGACAGTGTTTCAGTTTCTATGTTCATTTGGCACTGGTTTCCTCATGATTTTGCAATGGTAACTACCAGCAAGATGAGAGAACCTTTGTTTCTCCTTTAAATATGTCTCCTAGGGAAGAGAATTAGTGAAAATCAGCTGAACCCCTGAAGTGGTCTCTTTTCACGGGTGAAAACTGGGATGCTGTTGAGAGGTTAAGGTCACTATTTGAAAAATAATCCTCAGTTTCTGAGGTGAAGGACTCTGATTTTCTGCCTCCAATTTTCTTTGCCTCTATCTCTCTTACATATCTACAGTGAAAGTCAAAAATATCTCAGGATGAGTGGGTGATGAATGGCTTGTAAAGAAATGCAATGAGCCCATTGGAAACTGCTGAGATGCTTTCTGTGGAAGCCAAGATACAGGACAAGAGAGGCAATTCACAAGTGGTAGAACAGCTGGCAACTCCAACCCACACCATCTGGATTTGTATGATTTTATAATATTTATTGTTACTAACTCTGAGAGGAATATGAAAAGAGCTGGCTGCAAGTGAGAATGAGCTGGCTTTTCAATAGAGTGAACTGTGTGCGAAGCCTTGGCAGGGACACATAGCAGGGTGAGCATCTGATGCCAGCCAGCCAGCCATGAGTTACCACTTCGTTGGTCATGCTGGCTACCTGAAAGAACAACAGGAAAATTTCAGTCAGGCAAGGGAAGCCCTGCTGAAAAAGTGGCATTTCAAATCTATCGTTTGGAGAGCGGAGATAGAAGGTTGCTAGCTTTCCATCTTTAGTCTGAAGCTTGTGAGAGCTGCGTAATTTTTTCCTTAAAACTTCAGCATCAAGAGATGTGGGATTACACAAGAACCTTGCACTTCTATTTTAAAAAGTCTCTTTGGACCTTATGGTTAAGAAAAAACTGTGACCTACCTCTACCTAAACAGCCACAGAAAATGGAACAACTCTCAAGTACATTTTCCTAAATCTTCTGATTGGAACCAGTTTGTGGTTTTGGGGTTCTCATATGTGATTGCAAAAGAACGGAGTTGTCAGTGTTGAAAGTATTCATATAGGTAGTGTGATTGCTGCCTTAGGAAACTACTCTGAAGGTGCCTGTTTTGCTCCATGAATGCCAAAGGGAACACTGCTGCTCCTAGCACAGCTGTCCTGGTTAGAAGCTCAAAGTGGGACAAGAATAGTTTAGGCTGTTATGTTTCTGTTCCTCATCTGTGAAATGGTATAACATGGTTTTTTCCTTTCTGCAGATCAGCCAAAGAATAAATTCCTCTTCATCTGATCTGCTGATTACCTGAAAGCTCAGCCTGTCTCACTTTATTTTAAAATGTTTTTACTTCTTGTGGGACTTTATGGAAACTTAAAACTTTTAGTTTGTGTTTCACCAAACCAGACTTACAAAGTAAGACAAATAATTATATCTTCTTTCTTTCTGTCCTTCCTTCCTGCCTGCCTTCCTGCCTGCCTTTTTCTCTTAGACATTTCAGTCCTGTGTGGTTTGGGAACTGACCTATTTTTGATCTTTGACTGTAGTCCTGAAACAACAGAGCAATAGATGCCATAAAATACATGCCATAAAAGTGAGACCTGAGATGGCTGGGAAAACTGAGGCCAGTAAATATATTATGCAATACATCACAGCTGTTACCAACCCCAGTCAGAGAGCAGAGGTGGAAAAGGTGAAGAATATACTGCTGAAATCAAACTGTGTGTTGGAGGCCTTTGGCAGTTCTAAAACAAACTGTAGTGAGAATTCCAGCAGAAAATATATGGATATCAACTTTGATTTTAAAGGAGACCCCATGGGTGGGTGTATCAATAATTACTAGAAAAGTCTCATGTGATTGTGCAACAGCTGGGAGAACGAAAATGTCATTCTTTTTGCCAGCTTCTCCAGTGGGGTTTGACCAGGTGTTACTTTATCTACATCTTCAGAAGGATCCATCTGCATACGACTAAAATATGAAATAAAAATTAACATTTTATTCTAGTGGATTGCTATATTTCCTATATCTTTTCTTCATCATTGAAAGTCAAGTTTTAATTATTTTTTTTAATGGAAAAATGTTGGTTCTCTATTCTGGGATTTACTCCAGAGCTGAAAACACTAGTATTTGTAGTACATCAATTTACAAAACCTGTTAGTGAAGCTGAAGAAAGATGTAGCAAGACGTTGAGTGCCAGAGAAGACGAAGTGCCTAGCTAAGAAGCACACAAAAATGCATCTTATGTCCAGCTCACACAGAGTACCTCAGAAGAGAAAAGGCAGTCAAAGAGAGCGGCACTGGATCTTCTGTCCTTAGCTAGCAGAAATGGGGGATGAAAGCAACAGCAGAGAGGAATGCAAAGACCCAGCACTGACAGTAACAAGACACCCCTCTAGAAAATCCTGCAACGATGACAGAAATATCTTCAACACTGAAGACTGCTCTGTAACTAGCACGTCAAGAGGACACTGAGAAGGAGACCAACTTACATATATCTATATCATGTACTGTGGTGAGGATAAATTAAGAAGTCAATAAGGAAGCTCAGCCATTTCTGTCAGCAGCATGGTGAGACCTGGCTGTGCGTCTGTTGAAAAGGAAGGATTTCGGCTAGAGAAACAACAGAGGGAAAGGAGGCACAGCCCATGTGAAATGCACTAATTTCTCCAAGTAGTCCCAGAGCAAAGCAAATGTCTGCCTGGGATGGCCCCATAGAATCACAGAATCATTAAGGTTGGAAAAGACCTCAAGGATCAAGTCCAACCCAACACCACCTCACTCACTAACCCATGTCCCCAAGCACCAGATCTACACGTTTCTTGACCCCCTCCAGGGATGGTGACTCCACCACTTCCCTAGGCAGCCTGTTCCAATCTGGAGTGCCCTGTCCTATTCTCCAGGAAGAGAGTTTGCCCCTGAAAAGCATCTGTGCAGCTGTGGAGGCAAACTGGATGCCAAGCAAGGTTCAGACAGGTTCAGCCACTCAAAGCAGGTGCCTGCATGTGAGATGATTTGAAGGGCACTGTGAGAGAGGAATGCTCCGTTGAAGTGCATGCTTCATGTAGGTATGTATTCTGTATCCCTTTCTCAGGGTGGTGGGAGAGCCGTGGCAGTGCAGGAGTGCTGGGAAGGAAGCCTTATAGAGGCAGTGTGCTTTCAAACCTCTCCTCTTATCAAGCGATATTGCTCTTCTGCTTCAACAGAAAGGACTGGGAATTTTTCAGCCCATCATTGACTTAATCCATTTTACCAGTTTCATGTCCCTGCCTGTTGAGACCTCATTGTAGATGAAAAAATAGGAGACCTTGAAGCACAATCTAAAGAAACAAATCCCATCTGTGCTTTCTGGGCATGGCACACCTCCCACTCTGAATGCCCCATGCGTGTGTGCCTCCACGAGGGGCTGTTCCTGAGTGAGGCTGTATAGTACTGAAGAAGTTCCCTTATGGTGAGTTTCCCAAGGGCATTTTGTACAATACTGCCTCACAAAGCTGCAAAATCTTTCACTTCATATTGCATGTGGTGGCATTAAGAGTTGAAGTGTTCAGGGGCAGAATAAGTCCTGTTTTGGAAATGCCAACACGAACAGGGGTGAACACAAAGGGGAAAGCAGAATCTTCTCTTTTTTCCTAGTCAGACATGCTCACCCAGAGCACCAGCTGACACAGCAGCTTCAGCCATCCTTGGGCCAGAGTCCTGACTGGTGACAGGCTTCAGAGGATGAACTGGGCAGGCTGGTGGTGGGAGCCAGCTGTGCAGAGCTTCCCAAAGGTCTCCCAGTCCTCAGCCTCAGTGCTCTGGGCGTAGTGCCCATGTGCCACAATGCCACAGGAGGCTCACTGTTTTAAGTGGGTGGTCTTTATGAATCCTCAGCAGGTCTTGAAACAAAATTATTCAACTGGATATCATTGTTAGAAATCATTCATTCAGGTCCTTAACACTGAAAATCCTGTAAAAACAGATATTTCACAGGCAGAAAGTACATTCTCTATTCCTGAAAGAATAGAAGAGTTGTATGTTTGTTTTTTTTTAAAGTGTTAACTGTTGCGCAGACAAATGGAAATGTGACCATTATATAGAGCAAGGTGTCTAGTAAAGAGAACAAATTCTTCAGGTCCTTGGCAGCAAAATTGTCTTTAATCATTCAGCTCTTTTCTTCTTGTCCAGGTTTGTCCAGAAAAAATCAATCTTATGATCAACATGCCATGGGAATCTAATTTTTTAATTTAGCTCTGCAAGGGATTCTCTTTTGATCCTTCTGATCAGACAAGAACAATTACTGTGCCTCTAAGGTCTCCCCTGCCTCTGGTCTCCAATTAGTCACATCTGATAATATTTTTTCAACGTAAAAATAAGGTCATCTCTTCAACTGCTTATGTCTAAATCAGGAGACACTATGATAACTCATTTTCAAAACAACACCTCACTCTTCCGAGCCAGCCTGGGGATCCTCATCCAGGTTTTCACAATCACTGCCTTTTAAAAACCTTTGTCTGGGCTATAAGAATGCCACTGGTTAACTTTTTGTTTGCTTGAGATACCTCCTGGTGTTTTGAAAGGTACACAGGCTAAGCCAAGCACTTGAGTGCACGTGTTTCCGTTCACTGAACAGACCTTCTGAGATCAGTGGGATGCTGACACATCCAAAATTGAGCCTGTGCTTAAGTGCTGTGAGTCCAGAACTTTCTCCTCCACACTTTTCCAGTTTGTTTTCTTCTTTTCAGAACTTTGAACTATGTTGTGGGTTTTTTCTTCAACTGTCCTTTCAGTTCTGTCATGGAGAAAAGTCACAGTCTTCACAGTTTGTTGGCTTTCTTGTCTGATTTCAGTCAGGCCTCGAAGGCAGCAGCTCCTCACCGACATTTGTTCAAGATGAAAAGCCACGTTGGGCATGATGGCACTTGAGCTTACTCTTGAAGCACTGCCCCTCCCCATCATGTATCTTTTTCCTTTAGGCAAGTACCAGCAAAGCTTGCCAACCGTTCAAACCAAAACGTTAGTGGGGAAAAAAAAAAAACAACCCACCTTTATTTTCAAAAAAGGTCAAGAAAAATGAAAGAAGAGGCTAGCAAAAAACGCCCGACTCTTCTCCTTTCATATGGGGCCTGGTTTTTCCTCTGGTGTGGGACACAGATGGGGCCAGCCCAAGTAAGGAGCCATGCCACCACCCCATTGAGAGGACACATGACCTCACAGCACTGCCCATCCCACCTGGTGGGACGGCCAGAGATGGGAGAGAGCTCCTATTGCCCCAAAGACCTCGGAGGTGTGAATCCCCTGCCATCACCCTTGTGCACAGCATTGCCAGGGCAGCCAAAGCAGGAGACATCCAACAGCACAGCTAACAGAGGCAGCCAACAGCAGGTGCTGGGCTCGGCTTTGAGGTGCGAGAATTTCTTCTGGGATCTTAGGAGGATTCCTGGGAGCTCTTTGGAGATAAAGCTGCAAACAAGTACATTAGAGGAGGTTTGCTGGGGAGGTTTGTGGGGAAGTTTGCTTCTTGCAAGGGGCTTTGATCTGGGCTGCTCTGGAGAGGCTGCCAAGGCCTGTCAGCTCTGGGACTGTTACCCCCTGTTGCTCTTCCGTGGGAGCACCAACAATGTTAGGGAAGACATGGAGCATATCAAGCCATGACTGCCTGGATCCAGGGGTGGTGGCCAAGGGCAGAGGGGGCCAAAGCAGTGTCTCCACAGTCCCGACAGGGAGGTGAAGGTCTTGAGACAGAGTGGATGGATCCTACAGGTCAACAAGGGATTGTGCAGCTGGTGTCAACAACACAGATTTGTCTTCAAGACCTTGGAAACCTTCCTGATAATTGAGAACTTCTTGGAAGAGATGGGATCCCCGTAACCAAGCAGGGCAAAAGTATCTTTGCCAACATGCTGGCCAGCCTGGTAAGGAGAAATTTTAAAGTGGAAGTGATGGGGGAGAGAGATGATGATCTATAGTCAAGTGAGGGAGTGGTTGGCAAGCAAAGGGTGTGGGGTGATGTGGACAAGAGACCTTATTATCAACATAAGTGAGAAAGGAGTAGAAAGGGGCCCGTCCTAAGGGTATGTACACAAATAAGGGCAAGCCTACATGACAGCATGATGGGGGAAGATCATACTTTTTCTGGGAAGTCAGCATAACTGGGAGTTGCCTTTATGTGAGATAGCAGCGGGGATGCAGCTGGCTCTGCTTTGGGAGTGGTGATGAGCCAGCTGAGAGCTTATGGGTCAGGGTTAGAAGGTAGATCAGCATGGATGACATTGTGATGGGTGTCTGCTACAGACCACCTGATCAAGAAGAAGTAGATAAAGCCTTCTTCAGACAACTGGAAGAACCCAAATGTAAAAACGGCATGTGTACATACCTAAAACCAGAAAGGTTTTATGTACATAAACCCAAGACAGTGGGGAGGCACCAGGGGACATGGTCTTCTACCTGGGAGGAAGCGTGAGCCTCAGCATGTTGGAGGCCTCAACCCAGACAGAGTTCTGGGGGAGGATGCCACCATCCCAGTCTCAGGCAGCAGGCAGTGCCGGTTGCTGCCCCAGGGCTGGGGCAGGGGACAGGGACAGTGACAGTGCCCTTGTGGTGGGATATGTGTGCTGGGTGAGGAGCTGTTGGCAGGTGGAGGAGTTGCAGAGCAGGTGATCAGCTGCACGCTTTCAGGGAGAGTAAGTAAGAGATCAACAGGCTCTTTGCAGAGGCTGAACAGCCCCGAGGTCCCTTCCAAATGGATTGTTCCATGATTCTGTGATAAGAAGACAAACGACAAATGACGTAAGCAGACTACCTTAATAGGAGCAGGAAGGAAACTCTGAGCACAGGTAATTTAGTGATAGGTGGTATGAATAGATTTATAGAACTATGGTAATTCAGCCTTAATAATGCTAAATAATGCTGAAGGTGAACCTACAGGTCTCGATCCAAGGTTTTGTACCTCAGCTTTGAGGATGACGTGGAGCAACAAGAGTGCTGAGATGGATGTCTGTAATATAGGTATGAACAATATAAGTAGCATTTTAAAAAGCAACTAAATAACAGCATAAGGTCCATATTCAAGAATCACACATGCAAGAGTCTGTTTCATCAGAAGTAGGATTTATTTTACATTTTTGCGAAGTGCTTACATCTTTTATGTTTTGAGTTTTACAGTGTTTATGGCTGTGGGCTCCCTGAGGTTTGCTACTGGTTTGACAGTCAGAGAAATATTACTTAATGCCTTCACAAAGTATGTGCAAGGTCATATCAAGGTATCATTTTTTAAGCAGAAGCCCTACAGTAAACAGCTGAACAAAAACTGTACTCGTGGTCCTGAATGTGCTTGTATCAATATGTTATTTCACTGCATAGAGAAATCAATGTTATTAAAACAAAATCATAGCAATCATAAGGACGTAGCCAATTTGAACATTTTATTTGTTGAATACCTAGTGACCAATTTTCCAGTTCTCCTGATTAAATTAATGAATATTTAAAGAGGAGACTAATTTGATTTCCCTAAAACCTGCCCAGTTTCATTAACACAGCAGGGGAAAATACAAAATATGTATTTAAATGCTTTGTTCTTCAGGAAAAGCTATTCTACCTCTGATGTGTGGAAGATTAAAAGAAAACAATGATTAAAGTAATATTAGCGCAGTTCGTATCACTCCTGTTATTTCCCAGTCTTAAACTCTGGCAAGTGAAAGATGGTTAAATTCTTTTTTTTTTTAATGAGACTTTTCAGCGAATAATATATATGCTTTTTGGGAAGGCTGAAAAAACTTTTTTTTTTTTTTTTCCACAAAAGCAGTGACACCCGTTTGGAGGGGAGGGTGACGCCGACACGACAAAAGCATGGTGCATGCTAGGATATCTCCCAAGTACAGTGACACTGTATTAAAGTCATTCTGAATGTCAACAAGCTTCACTGTACACAAAGTCTGTAAATGATGCAGAATCAGTCCCTTATCTGGGTAGAACAAAGACTGTCAGAAAAATATTTCTTTCTTTTTTTTCTGGATGAATTTCGTTTACCTTTTCAACGAATTTTAAGTCTTTTGTAAAATACTCCAAGGGGGCATAGCACAGTGTGAGACTTGTAATCAGCCTGGAAAGAAAGAAAGCTGGCTCATTTGGTCTCTCTCAGTGCTTTCCTTTATTCTAACGCATCTGTTCACAGGAAATCTGAGGATTTAACTCTTAGAGCAGGTAGCAGAGAAAAAAACCAAAGGAACCCAAGCAAAATATTTGAAGTAAAATCTAGATTCAGAAGCAAATCAGGCATGACTCACCAGCATAAACCAATTATTGTACATGCATAACCTTTTTTGTTGTTGATCCACCTGACAAGTGAATACATAGATTTAACAAGGAAAAAGATATCACCCTTAGCTTTTTATGTAGGAAGTAGCTCATTGAGTAGAAACTAATTTTCAGGTTAAAAAAAAAGAGTGTGTATTAGCTGCCTAACCACTGAAAAAAAGCGAACGATCTTGGTGTGGAGCTATAGCAAGAAGTGGAGTGTCTATGGCTGGTGCCTATCAACCTGTTTGTAACAGCATGTGACAGTAAGAGGCATGCCTCAGCCACCTTTGGGTCCCTAAGAAGGTGCTGCAAGTCAAAGTAGGCGCCTGTGGTTTGTGTCCTTACATTCTGCTTGAATAAAGAGAAGTGTACATTTTAGAGCTTATCCTCAGCCTCTTGGGACGAGCACCATCTTTCTTTTATGTTTTGGTTCGTACTCTGCTCCATGCCTGGGCTTTCTAGGAGAAACAAACTGTATAGGTGGACAGAGAATACCTGAAAAATGTGCAAAAATATCTGCCAAGATGAGAATATCTCCCTGTATCAGGGCCCTTTGTTTGAGATTGGGACAGCTGCATTTTGCCTCTCTTAGTTCCATCTGGAATTTCAAGCAGATACTTCCCTAGGGATGTTTTTTTGGGTCACTGCTATTTCTCTGTTGTTTCTTTAAAATAGGAACAGAATTTAATTTTTAAGAAATTAATGCTGAAGCCGCTAAAACCAGCCTTTTTGATACCACTTTATCAATATTAAATATAACTCTTGTGCTCCATAGCTAGCGTACAGAACAAGGAGGACAGGATATTGTCTGATAACATTATGCAGCATCCTCAAAGCTCCACTTACATAACCTGAAAGTCTCTGTACTCTAAAGTTTTGATCTATAACTTACACTGTACATCACTGTTAGTTGTGAACAGGCTAAGACAGTACTTACAAACAACTAGAAACTTCAAAATCACTACCATTAATAACTGGTTTAATGAAGGACTTGTCCTCTGTAAGTCTGAACAGATGCTAATGGAAGTAGAATCAGAATCTACATTTCCTTGGGGAGCAGATGTCAAGCCATGTTACAAACACACATTCTGTATCTGGTCTTTCATTCCATTTTGCTCAGCAGGGAAAAATTTTGCTTCTCGGTTCCTCTGGGCTACACCTACACTGCCAGACACAACAGGACACGTGGGACTTGAACACCCTCCAGGACACTGACTCTGTTGTTTAGTTATTAGCGCACTTCGTGGGCCAGCTTGGGCCCATGTCAAACAGCACATTCCAAGCAGATTCCCAGTGGGCACCCTGGGCATGGTTACCCTGCTTCGGGAGGAAAGAGCATTTTTTAGAGAACAGCCCTTGACCCATATTATTTACTAGCCCTGACATAGCCATGAAGATCAACATCAAACTAGAGCAATTGCTGAGTAGGTTAAATGGTGGTCAGGAGGGCTGTTTCCAGTTATGGCACTCAAAGGTTTGTCTATCAGTAGTGATTTTACCTACTTCTCACAACAAGAGCTGTGATTGCATCCTTTGGCCATTATACTTTTCCCAGGGCACATTGAACCGCTTAGAATCTGTAAGAAAGCATGTCATGTCTGCAGAAGGCTGCTCGTTCCCAGCCTGCTTCACTTTAAAATAAAATCAGCTAGATTATCCCAAACCAGATTCATCTGCTGTTTCGTTTGAAATGGAGAACTGCCCAGCAATGGGTGAGCACTGCTTGTAGCCCCTTTCAGCCGTCTCTGACACAGGAGCAGAAGCAGGGAACTGAGGCAGCAGAAACAGTAGTTCTCATGGCACTGGGACCTGAAATAATGTCAGGTACTTCCAGAGTGACTTCATGTCTTTCCCATTAGACATTTACACAAACTTCAGTGTCTGTTATATTTCCCAACAGTCCTAAAACTGAACCCAATATTAAACCCTTATCGCTCAGACATCTAGGTATTCATGTTCCCAATTCGCAGTTTACATAACCCGTAGTGTTTCTGACCCCCATTAAAACAGACGCAGGAACTGAATTCTTTTCAGTTATACTCGGTTTCTGTTCAGTTCTACGGCAGCAGCTTTCCGATTAACAGCAAAACACTCACCCAGGGGCAAATGTGACTTCAAAACACAAGCTGTTTGCTTAAAAGTGATTCTGTAACATACTAAAAGGAGCTACTGTCAAGAAGTTACACTGCAAAACTGTCCTCTGTCTGGTAAATAAAAATTAGATACATATCAACCTTTCTGCTTCTGCAGCAGAGATGGTTTATCTGAATAGTATTAATCCTTCCAGTGAGGAGGAAACTGCTGTTGAAAATCGTGTAAAATGCTTCAGCAGTGTTCTTTTGAGCTTTGACAATGTCATCACTGGGCGTGGTGGTGTCCGACAAAGATATCTGAGAATGCTGACTTAACAAGTGCCATCTCTGCACATTTTTGTTACATTTCTTCCATCAAAATGAGCTTCAGTTTGGTGTGGTGATGCAGGAGCTTTTCCAGCATTGCTTGTGAAGAGATTAACATTAGTCTTCCATGTCATTTAAAAGGAGCCACAGCTCTGCAAGCCAGTTTATTTGTACACAGGGCATATTTTTTAACAGCAGCGGCTTCTAATATTTTCTGCTTAAACTGCTGGGATTACGTGAAAGAAACTGGAGTTACCTCAGCAGCTGCTTTGCCTGGACAAGACTGTAACAACTGCAGTCTTGCTGTACAAAACTTTGGATCAAGAAAAGCCATCCTACTGTGGCCATCACGCGTAGTGATCTGAGACTGCCCTGTCCCCTTCTCCATCAAATCCTGCCTTACAGGTTTGTGATAATGGTCCCTTTCTAAGCACTGTCTTTGTGTAACACAAGGTTCAGGCTCACTGGGTGAGGTCTGTTTCTGTCCTTTGTCCTCAGAACTAAAGCAAGATGGGACATTGCACCATTTGCAATGAATGATGAACAGATGTGCTGTTCTACTTTGTAATCTCTCCGAAGCAGGGACATCACTGTGAATTTATTGGCAGCACCCTGGGTCCTAGTGTATAATGCATTTCTAGGGCGCATGCCAGCATAAAGTGTTGCTAAACATATATGACAATAAGAAGGACACAGTGGTAGGGCAGTCTTGATGGAGTTATCTGATAAACCGATCTTCTTCACACAGCATGCGTTTTACTAACAACTGAATAAAAAAAAAATTACACATCTAGAAGCTGGGAGTGCATAGGCATCTTTACAGAATGTGTGAATCTATGCTGTAAACATGCCTCTAAAAATGGATTTAGTGCTGGTAGCAGAGGAGCAATTGAATATAAATTCCAAGTGGAAAAAAGCGACTTCTGTTGATGTTTGTGTTACTAGTAGAAGCAAGGAATGAGTGGGAGGTGATATCTTCTCCACTGATTGATCTGTACAGTTCTGTGGTGCTACACATCTTAACTAGCATTCACCATTTCAAAGACAGGCATATAGTCTAAACTAGCTGCTCAGGCATCCTGTGCATTCACTTAGACACCTTCATGGGGCATCCAGCCTTTCCAAGCTGCCTGAGGGAGGTGGGAGAAATTGCCTCCTGTCATTGACTGGAGAGACAGCTGTAACTATTCTATTTGACTAGACACCTGTGTTTTAGACAACTGAATTTAAATTATTTGAATTCTACTTTCAATGTCCATGATTTCTCAAGGATATTGAAATGCTGGAGACGATATCAAAAATACTTTGCAGTTACAGGAAAAACCTCTCAGTGATATTCATACAGAGCTGGATGAATTTAGTTTATCCCACAGACACTCAAGAAAATACTTGATTATAGTGTGATTATCGGAGAGAAAAGATGAGGTACTGAAAGATCCTTTACTGATAAGGAAGAGAAGACAGAAAGAATTTGTAGCTGGAACCTAAAGACAGTCACGTTCAGTTTGAAGGCAGTAAGGGTGAATATTTTGGGAACAGTTTTCAGGGAAAGGGTGGCTTCTCCATTTCCTGGCGCTTTCAGGTAGGCACTCAATGATTTTCTGCAGTACATGCTACAGTGAAATCCAAGCTACTGGGTTCAAACCAAGGTTAAGTGGATAGGAGCCAGCCTGCCAGTCTGAGAACAAAACCAGTAGCATAAAGCCATGAACATGATCACGGGGAACAGTCTGTTTCCCTGGATTGGGTTATTGTATTCTGCTGGGATTTGAAAGGATGATGGATCTAGCCAGTCTTCTTTTTGGCATCTGCTTATCTATTCTGCTGCCTGATTAAATGTTTACAAGGTGGGAAAATCTCAGCGCCTTTTTTGATGCTAGAAACAAAACAACACCTCCCATCACAGTATGACCAAGTGATGCCTAGCAACAAGAAATTCAGTGCAGTGTGGACTGCTTTCCTTTCAGATTTCACTGATTAATTTTACTTTAGTGTGTAAGATATGGAGAAATAGAATTCCAGATAATACGATATTATTCACAATTTCTCTGTAATGTGCTGTAAGACTTCATTCTGTAGAGCAATGTATTATTTCAGTTCACTCTTTAAAAGTTGTAGAGATGATTATTTCTGCTACTTCATACAAATGATCAGTTTTCTACACAATATATGGGAGCGTAGCACGTACACGTGTACACATGCTCTATACCTTATCCCATCACGTCCATTCATTCTATCACCTGTGTTCACACTACTTCAATTCCTCCCTCATTCATTGTGCTGTGCCCTTATTTAAACACCCCAAAACATAATTTCTCACATGTACAGAGTGTCTTTCCTCCTGAATATTCTCTCAGAGAAACACAGGTTCTTCTGCAATGTTTGGTGACATTCAAAAACATCACTCTAAGTAGCAAAATAACATGTCTCAAGGTCCTTCCTTTAGTGCCATTAAAAAAGAGCAATTGCCCTAGATACAAAACAGGAGGAACCTTAAGTTCTAGACCTACCTGTAACAATTTTGATACTTGCATCACCTGTTTAAGGTGCAAGATTTCTTTCATTTGATATCCCCAGTTTGCACGTGCCCAGTTCATACATGCCTATTACCCTCTTGGCTGCTTGCTGTGGTTGCTAGCTGTGGGCATCTTGCTAATAAGTTGATATAAAAATACACTGGCTTATCACATGATCTCTTGTGCATCTTTTGATTGAAGCCATACACATAACCCCATAGTGTCACCCTTGGTAGAAGGTCGTGTGTGTGTTTCCTTAACAATGACCTTAGGTCACTTCAAGGGGCATCATTATAGAAGGGTCACAAATGCTGATGATCTTCTTAAAGACTCGAGGAGAGGGTTGTCATGGTACATGAGGGGTGCTATCGGCAGGTCATCCCAGAAGACATCTTAATTAACTGGGAAGGGGTTAGATGATCCTGCTAAATTCAGCATGTGTTCTCTCAGGCACCTGATCAGTCACCTTCTCCCAGAACATACCAAAACCATAGTTTATTGTAGCCTGAGGTGAATTGGGTCTGTAATTTGGCATACTATGAGAAAAACTTTGTCCAAATATCTTGGAAGTAAAAAAAACAGCTCAGTTTGGGTTAATGAGCTGAATGTGTCTCCTCAATTCAGACAATAAGGATTCTTTTAGAGCAGCTGAATGGCAGCTTTCACAGCATCCCTCAGGAGATACCTAATGAGTATTATGAGAAATTTGATAGCTGAGCTAGAAAATTACTGTGAGGACAGAAGGAAAAACAATATTGCATTAGCCTTGCCAGATTTTACTGCTCTTTGTTAGCGTTCTCACCTAAAACCCTTTTATCAAGCTTTTTCAACTGCCATTTCCAATTACCTTGGACTGAAATTTGTCCATCAGGGTGAGAATATCTGAGTGAAATTCTATTTAAGTTGCTTTAACCTTTTCCAATAAGGAGAGCAACAATGAACTCTTTGCCTTCCTATATTTTCAGACTTCTACTTGTTCCACTGTTGTGAGCTCTTCAGAGAGTAAAGTGGCTTGAGGTAGGTCTGGTGAACTCCTGTAGTTTATAGCCCCAATTCTGGCACTTTTTCTTCATGGGCAAGTCCTTTGACTTTTTTTCTATAACCCATTCACAGAAACAAAATATTAACCAGAGGAGCCAAAGAGGAATTAAAGAGGTATAGCTACCCCAAAGCACTTCTCTCATGCCGTTACACTGCTGTGATTTCTTCCATGCCCCACTTCATCCACTCATTTGTTGTCACCACTTCCTATGTTTAGTCTCATTAATATTTTAAACTCTTAAGATAGGGCCTGTCAGCTTTATTTCTCTGTGAAGTTGCAGGAATGTTTCTGGCACTCTGCAGGTAGAATTAAAATAATACTAATACCAACTATTTTGGGGCAGTTTAAGGTTCTGAAAATGGGGAACTCTATCTGCAAAATATATTTATTTTTGCTTATTATTATTATTATTATTCATTCTGAAGTAGCAGTTTAGTACTCTAGGTGGACTAACAGCATCTTTCAAAATCACAGTTTAATCACAGCATACATTTTTTTTTTTTCCCTTTGAAATCATAACTTTGAATTTGACCTAGACCAGCAAAAATTTTCTGGCCATCTACATGTCCTTTGGGATGCAATTCATCAATCCAAATTCAGGTGCTTGCAATGTAGATGTAGATATCTGCATATAAACAAGGCATGTAAGATCCAATTTACCTGAGACAAGTCCTTCTAGATGGTCCTGTTTCTTTCCCTGAACTATGCAGGACTTGTGAACAAGTAACTCATCTCTATGCTGAAGATATTTAAAGTCAAGCGAGATTAATACTGTGCCGGTGCTCCCTCTTTTCAGCATTTTTATGCTCTAACCTCATTCTCAAGGTAACCTGCTGCTTGCTTTAGAATACCAGTTAACACCCTTCACAAACCAATTATAAACTGAATGAGCACTACAGTGTCATGGTTTAACCCCAGCCAGTAACAGCCACCTCACAGC
>NW_010100911.1:18319-39287 GCF_000699245.1 Pterocles gutturalis
AAGAGTAAAAGCGAGAAAACTAGGGAGTTGAGATAAAGACAGCTTAATAGGTAAAGCAAAAGCCACGCACAAGCAAAGCCAAACAAGGAATTCATTCACTACATCCCATCAGCAGGCAGGTGTTCAGCCATCTCCAGGAAGGCAGGGCTCCATCACGTGTAATGGTTACGTGGGAAGACAAACACTGTCACTCCAAATGTCCCCCCACCTTCCTTTTTCTTCCCCCAGCTTTATATGCTGTCATATGGTACAGGATGTCCCTTTGGTCAGTTGGGGTCAGCTGTCCCAGTCGTGTCCCCTCCCAAATTCTCGTGCACCCCCAGCCTACTCACTGGTGGGGTGGTGTGAGAAGCAGAAAAGGATGTAAGCACTTACGACTCTGTGTAAGCACTGCTCAGCAATAATGAAAACATCTCTGTAGTATCAACACTGTTTTCAACACAGATACAAAACATAGCCCCATACAAGCTGCTGTGAAGATAATTAACTCTGTTCCAGCCAAAACCAGCAGATGCAGTGAGTGAACTTTTCTCTGGTGAGGCAGCTCCTTCCTCATAAGCACTTCCTTGGATAATGTGGCAGGGAGGATGGCTGCAGTCCTGCTATTTGCAATATCCTTGTTATGTGGATAAGAGATGCAGCCTATAAAGCTGTCAATCTGGTGGTTTTTTACCTACAGAAAACTCACTTTAAAGTGAGAGTGGAGGAAAGGGCATCACAAACAAGTAAATTGTATCTTTCTGTATTAGTAGCTTATGCTTATCTAGGGAGTGTACTTCAGACAGTGTATCTGAAATGTTAAGTGAATAAGATATCACAAGGAACAAATTATTGCTTTATGTCAGCAAGGACTGAAGGTTGCAGAAGCTTACAAGTTGACTACTCTCACTGAAAATGTCAACATCAGCCAAGCCTCAGACTATTTCAATTATTTTCCCCTTACAGTATGATGTCCAAAGGAAGCATTCACAGTGCTTGAATGTCTTCAGCTCCCCTGCACATTTCTGTCCATCTCAGAGCATGATTCTTTGGGATCTGACCCCCTGTCATCTCCACTGAGTACAGACAGCAGCACAGCCACCATGGGAACGGACAGGTGTCACGAGTTCCCTTGGTGTTTCTATCACTCTGGTTCGGAATGAACTTTCAATTTGTCAGTGTCTAGGGTATATGTACTGAGGGCTCCAACTTGTAGGGATTAGAGAGATACAAAATTCCCTATGTTAAGGTTATTAAATTAATCTGCTTCATTGAAGGATGAAGCAGACTGGAGAAGGGAGTGGTTATCTCAAAGGCCTTGGGGGCTTAGGGCACTGGGAGAGGAAATGAAGCTATTTATTACAGTGTATTTTAGAATACTTTCATAGTTCGAATCATCTTTGTAATTTGAAATCACTTTGGATCTATCAGAGCTTATCCAAAGACTAACAGAAATTAAAAACATGCAATTTTTTAAATCTGAAGGTGTTTGAGCACAGTTAGCTGAGATGAGTGAACTTCAAACTGCTGCATTTGACACAGAGACCTTACAGAGAAGCAGAGTAAAGATTAGGGTTTGCACCAAAAAAGTTGGTGCTGTGACTCATCTTTCCTTCTTGCAGCTTTCTTGAACACACACTGAGGTTTTTGGTGCAATGGTCAAAAAGGGTAATAGAAACATCAAAACATTCTCCTGTAGGGCAAGGAAATGCCTCAGAAACAAGGGCACTTTTTTCTTTTTGAATATCAAATACACACTAATTCACCGCTGCCATGAGATCCGTGTCATCACTTGGACCTGCATAGAAAATATAATGTGTGACTTCACCAGGAGGGTAATGTTATACATCCTTGTGACAAATAAACAAAGCCCTGTGTTTGGGTCGGATCACTTAATGGGTTTGGGTCTGTTAATTAAACTCTTCACTATTTTGCTTCCAAGCCTTTAAGCACTTCTTAGCTGCCTTAACCACATAGGTACATCCACTGCTGCCGTCCAGCATGTCATCCTTTCCTTTGTTCCTGTATTCGGCAAGGGTCCTTCTTCATACTCACGGTATAGACAAGACTTCTTTTACAAGATCCATGCTTTATTTCTGACAGAATAGATCCTGCTCCAGATTTCCCAAAGCTCTATGATTATACTTCAGGCATGACTTACAACTCTGAAAGTCTTGGCTGGAGGCACCCTGCCTTGCTGGGTCACTACCTGAAGGAATCCCATGCACTTGGCTGTCTCAAAAGCAGTCTGCAGGAATTACTTTTCAGAATTAATTCCCTATCATGGGTAGGGCTTCATCCTAGAACCCGGAGCCATAGCCCTCCTGTCTTTAATGCAGATTCCCTGTGAGCTACCCCCCTCAGTCCTGCCCCAGAGCCAGAGTGAGATCCATGGGAGATCTGAGATTTATATTTGGAAGACACCCATCAAAAAATCCACAGAGCTTTTGGGAAAATTCTATCCTCAGTTCTCTAAAGATCGTGCCTTAATAGATGAATATGATGTAGCTGCTTTATTTTTCAAGCTGTTAGGTATGTGCTGCACACCTCAAACAAACATGTAAGAGCAGAGATCCTGCCAAGAAGAGCTCAAATCCACATTTGGGATGACACAGGGAGTGACAGTCATTATGGGATAAAAGGGTGGAGGAGACGGGAAGGACAAGAGCTGCAGCTAAGACAGTTGTTTGGCAGCATGTGGAAAGGGGTTTTCCACGGCAATTTGGAAGACCTGAAAGTACTGACAAAATGGTTTTGGGGAGCAAGACAAACGGTCCTAGGTGGGTAGGAGAGGGACACAATGGGAGACAGCAGGGCTGACTGTTGATCGTGGAAAGATGAAAAGAGCTGAGGAAACAGAGAGTTAAAGTTAAATTGTTTAGAAAATCAGCACTGGCATCCAGGTCTGGTCTGTGAATTGAGCCCTACAGCCAGGACCATTTTGAAGCAGTAGCAGAAACCACAACATTTTTGCACAGCTGGATGTACAGCTTCAAACTGCTCCCCTGTGCTCCCGTTTCTAGCAGTTGCATAGATTATTGACTTCTTTGTTTCTCTTTTTACTGACTACATTTATAAAGTTTGAGTAGGAATTGAAACAAATATACCAGACTTCATAAAATTTTACTGCTTTACTATAAATTACAAATCCTAGTCTAAAATGAAATGCACAGAAAGAATGATGAGCAGCCTTCTGCTTTACCTTTAGTATTTAATATCTGCCATTTTTTTGTGCTACTATGTGAAAAAAAAAAAAACCACTATTTCTGTCTCCTTACTGTGCATTAAAAGTACAATATCTCTAGGGACAGCTAAAAGGAGGGAGAGACCCATACAAAGAGAGGCACTGCACAAACACAGGGTCAGAAGCATTCACAGTCCCAAAGAAATCGGGAGCCACATGGCTAAGAGATTTACCCACTGTCATGGTTGGGATGCAGGAAAAATAGGACCACATGCCTGCTGCCTGCACTGTGGCCCAGCCACCCAGCACAGATTTGGGCAGGGTGCATGCTCTGCAGCCCCGCACTGCCTCAGCCACTGCATGGCTTAGCAACCCCGGCAGCTTCCACCGGCTTGTTCTTTACCCTTTTTCTTCCCATTATACATGGGTCAAGCAAAGACATCCAAAACCACATGTGTCTTTTCATCAGCTTCTCCTACTTTCTCTGTGGGGAGTGTGTGGATAAGCAAAAAATCGCAATCAGAACAGGCACCCTGTTTATTCCTCTTGGAGTAATGCCACACATTTTGCAGGGTTAATCTGTATCATTCAGCTACAAGAAAAAGTAGCAGAGGCAAATGCTGGGTAGACTAATTTGACATTGTCCACTAGGGATAGAGAACAGAAAGCATCATCTCTCTTCCTCGTTTAACGGGGACTTGGCTGAGGCAACAGCAGCAGGATTGACCGCGCGCAGCTAAATAATCAATGTTGGAACAAAGGTGTCTCTGGAAAGAAGTCTTCTTACCTCAATTATGTCTACACCTGCACAAGAGTAAAACATGGTGTTTCCTTTGGCACACCCCCCGGGAAATGTGAAGGAGGTTGTGGGCAGCTCCTGCACTCCCCTCAAGGCTGGACACCAGTCCTGCAACTCAAACAGGGACAGGGAGCTCTTCAAATAATTTGGATTTATGTGAGAGGGTTTTGTACCTCTCTTCCCAGCTGAGCCTCTAATCTTTCCACGGCTGAGATGAAATAGCCTCTGACACAAGGAGTAAAGGGATTTATTTGGGGAAATGTAAATGTGCCCTATTTTGCTAGTTAGGCTGTGAGAGTCTCGTGCTAGAGAAGGCAAGCACATTTGCTGGTTTTGCACAATAGAGCCCAGTTTTAGCTGAGGCCTCTTACTGCACCTATCATGTAACAACCAGCATGATCTTTCCTGGGAGGAATAGAAAGAATAGAATAGAATAGAATAGAATAGAACAGAACAGAATGGAGCAGAGCGTTGGAAGGGACATACAATGATCATCTAGTCCAACTGCATGACTCAAAGCTAAACCACATTATTAAGGGCATTGTCCAAATGCCTCTTAAACACTGACAGGCTCGGGGCATGGACCACCTCTCTAGGAAGCCTGTTTGACCACCCTCTGGGTAAAGGAATGCTTCCTAATGTCCAGTCTAAACCTCCCCTGAGGCGGCTTTGAACCGTTCCCATGTGATCTGTCACTGGACACCAGGGAGAAGAGATCAGCACCTCCCTCTCTGCTTTCCCTCCTCAGGAACATGAGGTAGAGAGCACTGAGGTCGCCCCTCAGCCTCCTCTCCAAACTAGACAAGCCCGAAGTCCTTAGCCACTCCTTATGGAACATTCCTTACAGCCCTTTCACCAGCTCTGTTGCCCTCCTCTGGACGCATTCAAGGGCCTTCCCATCCTTCTTAAATTGGAGGGCCCAGAACTGCACACAGCATTAGTGGTGAGGCCACACCGCCACTGAATACAGTGGGATAATCATCACCTGGGACTGGCTGGTGGTGCTGTGTTTGATGCACCCCAGGATGCGGATTGCCCTCTGGCTGCCAGGGCACACTGCCAGCTCACACCGAGCCTGCTGCTGACCAGCACCCCCAGGTCGTTTTCTGCAGGGCTGGTCTCCAGCCACTCCTCTCCCAATTTATACTTGTGCCCAGTGTTACTCTAGTCACTAGTGCCTAGTGTTGCTAGGTGCAGAATCCAGAATTTGGACTTGTTAAATTTCATCCCATTAATCATTACCCATCTTGTCCCTCGAGAGAGTCAACAGCACCTCTTAGTTTGGTATCATCAGCAAACTTGCTAATGGTGCATTCAACTCCTGCATCCAGATTGTTGATAAACAGATTGAACAGGACTGGCCCTAGAATGGAGCCCTGAGGCACACCACTGGTGGCTGGTTGCCAGCCAGATGTAGCCCCATTCACTACAACCCTTTTTGCTCTGCCCTTCAGCCAGTTCTCCACCCAGGGTTGAGAACTGTAGGAACTCTCTTGGGAAAATGGCATGTGAATGGCCCTCAACAGAGGAGGGTGTGAAATGCTGGGCAAGGCTTGTGCACGGGAACACGTTGGTATGGAGTGAGGAGCTGGCCCAGATGGGCAACTCCGTCTGAGCCGGGGCTCCGTGCTTCTCTTCACTGACTGCCACCAAAGGGATGCAACTACCGCATCCCAGATGAAGTACCATGGTTGCCTGCATTTAAAGGTGAATTCTAGCCCACACATCTGAGTAAAAGGGGATACTGGCATCACTACTATTTTTTCTGATGATGCCAAAAAAGCTACTTCTTAACATGAACACAAGTGATTTATTTTCTTCTTTAAATTTTGCTTTTATTACAAATACATGCAGTACATTTATGGGAGATAATGCAATGTCAGCAAATGTTGAGTAAGGGGGATTTTAAAGGTGACACTTTAAAATCGTTGCTCCTTACTTCTCATTAATATTGAGCAATATATTTCCACTCAGTATGCACAGTCTTGTAAAAAAAATTATTGTCCCTAGGAAGTTATGACAGATTAATAATTTTGCTGTCTTTTTACAGTTATCACTTCTATTAAATATCCCATTTGATAACAAGTGATGGGACATGGTTGAACAAATTAGCATTCCTGAAGAGAACCCACCAAGACAATTTTTTTTTAATAAAGAAGACTCCAGTAAGACTATATTCTGGACTACCTTCAAGGTGTAATTTTAGTTGTCCTAAATAATTGTGTTCTGTTGGCATTTGGTTAATTAGGGTCTCTTTTTTGTGTGTGTGTGTGCTGTAGGATTTTAGTATTACATTGGCAACAGCTTTCATCTGCAAGAAAAGGTTAAACCTTACTAAGCTGAGCAACTACTAGCACAAATTGTCACCAGGCTATGGTTAAAATAGAAAGCTCACAAAGCAGCATCTACACTCTAAAGAGATTAGGGAGGTTTAGGAGTTCATTGTGTGGATGGGAAGAACAAACATCACCTCCTTTCCAGAACACCTCCAGAGTCTTCTCCTCTCATTAAACCCTCTCCAAAGTTGTTTGCTGGGCAAGTCCTCCTTTCAGGGCTCCCTGAATCCTCTAATCCTTAATCACCTGAAAAAGGATTTAGAACACAGCAACTTGTCTAGCAAACTCTTTTTCAGCTATATCAGTTTCTCTAATAAAAGAGACCTTTCCCTATAAGCGGTGCTTCACTTAATCACAGACAGTGTTTGGGAATCCCTGTTTATGTTACCATTTATATGCAAAGACATTGGAAGAAAAAGCACAGGGATTAGTTTTAAGACTAGGACATAATGTGCCTGGGAAATTGTTTACAACTGTTCATCCAATGACTAGAGCACTCTGTAAAAAAATAATTTAAAAAAATGCAATTATTTAAAATAAATAAATTGTACATGAGTTTTACCAAAATTATTAGGTTTTATATTTATTGATATGTTTGATAATGCATAGTTGTGTTTTGATACGACTTGATTAGTGCTTAACCTTCAACAACATTATGAAACCAACTTGCTGTTTGGCCCTAGTGGTAAAAAATCCTATTGAGATCTCTCAGTGTTCCTGCTTCTTCTGTTTCTGCCTTTTTATGTTGCTATCACAAGAAGAGCTGCTTCTTATTAAAAATAAAGTAGGAAGTAAAGACAAAATTTTGCAGACCAATCCCAGAAGGTTTATATATTTTTACTTAAAGAGAGCAGTGAGCTTTGTTGCCTCTGAGATTGTTCATAAGAATAGAGATTAAAAAGTGGTTAGAGATTGCTGCTTTAAAACTAATATAATGAAAAGTGAGGGGTGTGAATTGTCCGTTGTTTTGACAGGACGTCAGCTCAAAATGTTACTGTCACAGTTAATAAGATGATTAGACCGGGAAGGGGAGAAAGGCTGTACTGGCCCAGACAATGATCCGCTCATGTGGAATAGAGCTCACCTTCCTGGGGAATGACATGGAAGATGACAGGCAACCTCGTGAAATGAAATTAGTGGTAAAAGCATACACTCTGTTCTGAAGACGTGCCAGATCTGCTGTATTCCTTACCCCAGGAGCAGAGATGTCATACTGCAGCCTCCCAGCATCCCTCCTTTGCTGCCTTTCCAGGGTCTGTGTTGGCTTCTGCACTTGAGCACTTCACAGCATGTTTCTCCCACCCGCAGCCTTTGGCACATGTAGAGGGGCCATTCCCAGCTAACCACATAGTCTCTAACTCCTAATCTTGGTGCCCATTTGTCACACTTGCCAAAAGTCCACCTGAAACTTTTGTTTCCTTTTATAACATCTTGGAAAGCATGATTTAAGTACCATTCTTGGGTGTAACGCCAATACTTGCACGTAAGGACAGACTAGTGCTCGGTTCAGGGGAGCACGTGCAGAGACGCATGTGGCTTCTGCCCCAGCTTCTAGCAGCAACCCATGTACATGAGTCTTCAGAAGCTAAACCCATCAGGCATCACTACCTCTGCTGACAGAAAAGCAGACCGGCCTCTCACATATAGTGACACATTTAATTATCTGCTGGTCTTTATGGTAGTCTTTGGCATTCGACTGTTGTGACAGCATTGGCTTCCCTGCATCACCAAGTGTCCATCCATTTGGTTGTGGTGGCATGACTCTAGGCTGCCCTTCCAGCCTTCTACAGCTGTGCTACAGCCTAGGCCAGAATGGCATCTTTAGATCCCACTTGCGCTTTTTGGGTACTACTTTGATTCCTGAAATATCCAACAGACAAAGCTGCAAGAGATGCTCTTTGCCTGAGGCCATTCTCACTCGGTGCATGCCGCAGGACAGCCCGCAGGCTCACAGCACGTCCCCTCCCGGGGGACACCAAGCTCCCCACCAGGCTGCATGTTTCTGTCCTCTATGAACGTTGTCTACTAGTGTGAACAGCTCTGCACAGAACCTAGTCAGAGCTATTTCATTTTTTTAAAAAACACTACAAATGCTAGCCCTTTAAACATGATACAGTGTAGCTTCCATATCACTTCGTTTCCTAAAGGTCAGCTGCCTAACGTTATTTAAAGTATCTTGACAAGTATGAAAGGATGATCGTACTTGGAACAATTCACTTGGAAATGCACTACCAAAATACACTTAGCCTTAGGAACACTGTACAGTCATGTGTCTGTCTGCCCCAGGTAGTACTTTGCTCACTGTTAAGACTGTGGCTGTGGGAGGTCACTTGCCCTGGAAACTTTTTATTAAGGATTAATAAGAATCCTACAAACAGCTTTGTTTCTGTTTGTCCAGAAACACGTTTCAGACTTCAGTCCTGTTTGCTACTATTAATTTTGCTTTCCTTTGTTACTCTGGAGTATAATCACTGTTACTGCTGTTCTTTAATATTATTTGAGATGTCATGGCACGTAAAGACCTCAACTGGGAACAAGGTTCCCTTGAAATTGGAAAGACAATGGACACATGGGAAGACATAATCTATGCCCCAAAGAGTTTAAAAAGGAACACAAAACAAGTTGTAAGAATGAAGAACCAGATGGAAGATGAGCACGGTGGTGATGAGATGAATAATCATGATGCTGTGGTTACATAAAACACAGCTCTGTGCTTCCAAATGATCACCAAGTCTGATTCTATAAGTACAATAGAAGAAAACCCCAAAAATACCAGCTTCAGTGTGTCTTGGCTATTAATGGGTGACTGATTTCTTGGAGGCTACACAAGTAGGCTGCAGAAGGCAGTGATGTCTGGAGGAGGGTTTTAAGCAGCATCCCAGTCTCACCGCAGGGTGAGTGCAGCATGTGCAAAGAAGATTACAGTGTTCTGTGAGGCAGAGAAGGGAACCTTCAAAGCTGGTAGAGCGATAATGAAAGGCAGAAGGACGACATATTCTAAGACAAAATCAGAAAAGTAGGACAAGATGAAACTATGCGGAGCCTTGGCTGTGAGGTGTAACATCTCGGGTTCAGCAACATCTCGTGTTCAGCAGCGGGAAGAGTGAGCTTGTGAAGGCTTTCAGCAGGGTGGCAGAGCTGGGCTGCTGGCTCGGGAACACATTGGCTTTTCTCTCATCTTTTGATGGTTTGAAAGGAGCGACACAGGCAAAAGGAAACAAGTGTGTTGCAGTAGGCTTTGCTGCTATGGGAGGTGAGGAGGGTCTGAATGGCAGTGTGCAAAGCATCAGCAATAATATGCTTTGGAAGGCGTTTCTGCTGAGTTTAAATGTGGCCTGGAAGTTTAGAGAAAGGAGAAAAATAAATCCCACGTAATGTCCAGGAGACATTGGCAGTGGGAGCAGTAGCAGAGAGGGAGAGTCTGAGAACTTGACAGGGAAGATGAGGACAATATTTCAGAAAGAAAAATTCAGTTAATTTACATAGAAAGCATCTAATACAACAATGATCAAAGTGGAGAACAAAGATACAAATTTTTGTGAGGATAACAACCGTCCAGGTAGACTAATGTTTTAATAGGTCTTACTAATGCTTAATTACAGCTAGGTCTTTACTGAGGAATTCAAGAAGAATGTTCTGTGATTCTTTACAATGGAACAATTTAATTATTTTGAATCAACTCAGCATCTTCATCTTTCTCTCATGCTACAAAAGGACTCGAGTTACTTAGTTGAAAGGATAAGCTATTATTCCAGAAACTGAAGCTAGATAAAATGCAGGGCAAGTTTAATGTAAGGCTACAATTAAACGAATAAAAACCTTGTGCTATAAAAGGCTTTGATGATGAGAATGAAAGAATCAGAGGTTTGCAAGATTGTAACGTGTAATTATTGTTAATAACCTAGTTTTAATGTAGTACTTTTAAATTTAAAGGCTCCCAAAATGTCTTAGAGACTACATTGTAAAGATATGCTTTTAAGAGTTTCATTTTGAGCTCTTTACAGTTGGACAAAGTAGTAACAGTAGTTGCAAAGTCGCCCCAGTGAGCAGAAGGGAAATCAGTGGCCATTCAGAGAACACAGTGCAATTTTACTCAGCCTTTAGTGCAACCCCTCCATCTCACGTCTACCAGTTGCTTCACCTTCGCGCTTTTCCTTACTGTCTCCCACTCCTGAGTCCCCACTCACTTCTTTTTCCTTCAGTGTCTCTCTTTCTTTATTTCTTACATGGTTTTTCCTGGTCCTTTCCTGTCAAAACCCAGGCCTGATGCAGATCTAATATGACATTTTCTTTCTCACAGATTTTGTGGTCTTTGTTCATTCCTACATTCAGTGCTGCCTTTGCCCAGGGAGTGGGTAAATGCAGAGGACAAGGCAGCCCGCTGCTCCGTGCTGAGGAAAACCCTGGGACCATGCAGGCACATTGCTGATTGATCCAGAGCACACCCCAGCGCTCGTGATTGACACTGGCTGGCTGCACAAACTCTGTGGCAAATGGAAAATACATTAAATTAAGGGCTGTCTTTTATAGAAGGGATCTTCTGGAGAGTAGTCTCATCCTGGAGGAACACTATCCAGTTCCATACCAACAATTTGTAAAAGTAACTTACTATTTTAGAACAGAAAGTGAAGAACAGCAACTTTATTTCCTGAAGGTATTACTAAATGCAGAGAAATTACACAAGAGGGAATTTATCCTGGTTTTCTGGCTGATAGCCCTCCCTCTAACTTCTCTGGGAAGTCCTGTATACAGCTGATCAAGACTCACATGTCTCATCTGAAAGGCAACATTTCCAGAAGCGCTGTGTCCCAATCACAGTGGTGATTAAGTAAGTGGTGGGCTTCTGGGGAAAGAGCAGGAAAAGTCTGGTTTTCTAGTTTTTATTTGCAATCACTTTTCTCTCCTGGTGACAAGCACTGCTCAAGAGCCATTTATTTATTTCATACACTAAAAGTGTTCACAATACTGTTTCATTTCTGTTATTGTGGCTAATGGATATATATTTTTTTAAATAGTTAGATTTTTCTGTCTTCCTCTGCTACAGGACAGACATATTCTGGTAGATTTTAAGACATTTTGAAAATATCATTAATTGTCAATGGTATGATGGATCCAAGGCCAAAGATCAAATTTCTTTTTTTTCAAAATGCAAATTGATATGGCAAGGAAAATCAGCTCATCATGACATTGCCATCTGAGATGGGTTCTGGACAGGTAAATGCTACCATGCTTGGCAATTCATTGTCCTGATAAAGCACCATGTATTTTTGTATAGTCTGGTTATTAATTCCAACACTGTAACTTAAGTTATTTGGTCCATTAAATATCCTTTGCAGTTCATATTTCTGCACCACTTTAATAAGATGAGATTCAAACAAAAAAGCAAATAAAGAACCAGTGCAACAAACCAGATTGTGTATTAACAAAAATATAGTGAAAACTCCTCCTTATAGCCTTTTTATGTCAAAATCTTGGACATTTAAAATGTCGATTTCTTCATTATCTAGTAGACTGAAGTGTGGCTTCAGTGCTGCATGAAATACAAATTCTGAGCTAAGCTGTCGTTCATTGCCACCCCAAGAATAAATTGACATTTTGGATAATATTCTGTGGCATGTAGTGTAAAAACCTAGAACCCACTGTGGTGAGCAGCTGAGAATCACTGATTTCAATGGAAATTGAGGGCATTTGGACTCACTGTGAACCTTCACTTCTTGCTATCATATCCATGTTTATGCCAGCCCGTCAAACCCTGTGTCGCCTCAGTCTGGAGTCAAAAATCAAACATGAAAAGAAGACGAAAAAAATAAAAAAGGACACACTGGTGCTGAAGTTCATTTAAATTTCAAAATAAAACTTCTCACCAGCTGAGCTCTGTGCAATACTTGAGTGGGAAAGTAAGAATAGAAACAAGTGTATGGTAGACTGCATGCCTGTCATGCCTGACATTTTTGGGAGTCACGAGTTCGAGGTCGCCTCACTGAACCTGGCATGGACGTGCTGTGTGACCATGAGTAAATCTTTTTAATTTTCCTTCCTGTAAAAATCTGCAAAATGCCAGGTGAATGGGAAGGTTGAGTGATGCTAGCAGCGCATTCCCACATCCTTCAGTAAGAGGGAGAAAGCACAGAAATTGTAGATGAGAATATGAGACATCTGTTTGAGGAGAGCGCTCCACAAGTTCAATGCATTTTGACCTTATGCAACCTATGAAGTTGTACTCTTGAATAACTGGACTGAACACATGAATACCTGGATGGCAAAGATCCTGTTGAGCTGAGAAAGAAGGTTCTTTTAACCAGTCACAGATTTCCAGAGGTGCTGGAGAGGTTGAGTGGGGCAGGGGTTGTGGAGTCTCTATTAGCACTTTCTGGTTTGTTGTAAAATCTGTCATTTGATGTGCTTGTATTTGCAGAGCTTCTCCCATTGATTTGGCAGCTGTGTCTGCCTCTTCCTTTAATGCCACAGATAA
Organism: Pterocles gutturalis; assembly: GCF_000699245.1. Lineage (NCBI taxonomy): Eukaryota > Metazoa > Chordata > Aves > Pterocliformes > Pteroclidae > Pterocles > Pterocles gutturalis. The sequence continues at coordinate 31,090 of NW_010100911.1, forward strand.
GTGAAGACAGAAGATCAGAGCTCTGTGGATGGTGTGAATGGCTGCGTCTGGGGAGGTGTGGAAGAATGAGTGTTTGCATAGCCGAAAGATAATATAGTGCTTCACATCATTTATCAGAGAAATCTGAGACTGAAGTCATGGGGAGGAAGAATAAATATGGAGCTCTTGTGCTAGATATGATTTCTACAATATAACTTCAATTATAAAAGCCACATAAACAGCAGGAGAATCACAAGGGCAGCAATAAAAGCAGATACATTCACATGACTCCTGATTTAGCAGTTCTGGCATTTTTATAGAGGATGCTTCATCTTTGTCATTGCTACGGGAATAAAGAGAAGGGGAAATAATAAGAGCCTCCTGAATTTCGTCTGATTAATCCCCTATATCTTTTCTTGTCTATTAGCAAGAGTTCAAAAATAACTGCTAGACATAATGGTCTGACAACACAAGGGAACAATCAGGGAAATTTTATATTCTCATTAGCCAATTGCAGAAAATACAATTTCTCTTGTATTGCATCCAGATCACACCTTTTTCAAATAGCTTAAACCAGTGGCAGTATTGCATAGAATTTGAGGCCAGGGAGCATTACATTGTTAGAGAGTGGCCTCCTATATAACCAGGCTGAACATTTTCTCCCCACTGCCCTTTCCAGTAAGCCTGATAGCTCATTTGGAATATAGTAACTTTCCTAAATGCCTTCAGACCTGATGTGAATACAATGAGAGAGACAAAACCCACCACTGTGCGTTTTAGCAATGCCCAAGCACACTCATCATTAAGAATCTGTCTTGTTTCCCATTTAAATTTGTCTTCCTTGGTTCCTGGCATGACTTTCCCAGGATGGCTGAAGACATAGTCCCTGGTATTTTTTCCTATTAAAGGATGTACAATTCGCAGTTAATTTACCTCTCAAACTCCCTTTTGATACACTACACAGAATGAGCTTCTGAAGAATTAGGTCAAGCAATGGGAACAGCGACACAAAGCTCAGTGTAGTAACTAGAGTGTAAAAATACCAACAATCTCTTCACCGAGAAGCATTTGCTCCCACTCTGAGATCATTTCAGTGAATCTCTTATGCACAATCTCTAATATTTCAAGATTGTCCCAAAACATGTTGCTACTAAAAATATGTGGAACAATTCTGTACCAGGCTCACCTGTCCCTGGGGTAAAAGCATCACTTTGCCCGTGCTTGTTGTTCTTTCTTACTACCGACAAGATTTCCATTGGTCTCCATTCACCTTTTCACTCTTTCTAATCCCAAATGGTTTTCAGGATTCAGTAATTTGCCAATAAATACCCATTCTCTTGGTATGGGCTAAAGCTCCTGTTCCTGTGTATTAGGATATATTGGCTGTGTGAACATATTTTCTGTATGAACAGGCTAGCATATTGAATTATTCAGATGTCTCAAAAGACTGTCTGGCCTTTATCAATATTTACCACTTTACCAGTATCATCCAAAGTTGCTGTCAGGAATGAGCTCAGGATTATTTCCAGTCTTTGCAAAACTTTCAGTAGTGCTCAGTCTACTGCCAACGCTTGCAGAAGGTTTGCCAGTGATTCCCCACTGAAAATGAGTGTTTAAAATGTGACTGTTAGACAACATCGAATCCATTATAAGATGTACTTTGCCGATACCGCACTCCATATATTTTTTTATCACAATGGTGTCTGTTACTAAGGAGTCTAGTTGTATAACAGTTAGGTGGTTATTTTTATTAACTAAATTTGTAAACTTATCAAAAAAGGAAATTGTCTGTGTTTGACCAGATCTATTTTCCATGTATTAATTATGCTGTGAACTTCTAATTTGTTAACAATTGAATCCTGTACAGCTTTTAGAATGGTGTCAGACACAGCCCACATATAATTACCTGGCTCATTCTGCTCACTGGATGAGTATGAGCACAATACTAGTGTCCTTCCAGTCTGGAGGAAAAAAACACATAGCAATGGGCCACAATTTGACTAAACTGTTATAAAATCTTCTTTTCCAGGCAAGGTGCACCCTGTTTCTGTGTATTAAAGGGTACAATTATCCTATGGCTGAGCCGTCGTCCTAAGGCCAGATTACTTTCCTGCAGTGTAACACACGGAACTATGAAGTCTTGTACTGTTATCTGCATTTTTTTCCCCTCTGTGTAATGGTTAATTCCTGGAACCAGTTTTGTGGCTTCATTAAATCTCTTAACGCTTTCAGCAAAGTTCCAGGTCAAGGCTCATCAGATGAGCAATTGGTAGACATACTTGATAATGGCTTACATTCAATATTAAAAAAAAAAAACAAAAACAAACCCACAGATAAAATATGTTCCAATTTAATTAGAGATTTTTTTTTAGACAACGATTTGTGGTGTCAGTATTAACTCACCTTCCTTCTTCTCCCTGAAACAATCTATTGGATATTAGAATAAGAAAGGAAGAAGAAATGGAAATGGAAAAAATAAAAGAGTAATCACAAAGACTGTGGTTTTTTGTGGAAGAATCTGTGACTGAGAAATTTTGAGGTTTCTAATGGAAACACTGTAAAAATAAAATGCCCCCTATTTTGAGAATTTTAGAATGGTGCTATCAAATGCTAAAAATGTAGCATTTTCATAAACAATGTGCAAAAACTGTATATACGTCATGAATTCAAAACTCTTTTACTGACTTCAAAAGTCATCAGAGATTATTGCAAACCTCTAATCTGACTTTCTACAATATACAGAGGACTTCCAAGAATATGTTACTGTTTCTTGCTTCTCTCCATCTGGTATCAGCTGGTAAAGATCAAATGTTTTAGAAAGAAACATCTAGTGCTGATCTAACTTCTCTGTGTGATATTCCAGGTTCAGTTATCTTCCCTGAGAAAACTTCCAGTTTATTTCTACTGCGAATTTCTTTTACCTGAACTTTCAGCGGTGTTTTTGTATACGTCTCCGAAGATCCTCCATTAGCAATGTTTTCTTCTGAACTGAACGCAAACTTTCCCTTAACCTTCTCTTTGATAATCCAAATAAATTGACATTTTGAGTGCCTTGCTACAAGATGTATCTTTCAATCCTTTAATCATTCTCAGGGCTTTTTTCTCTGAGTTATGTCCAATTTCTCAATGTTTCTCTTGAAGTATAGATGCCTAGCAGAAATTGCACCACTGTCAGATGTATTTTTTCTAGTTCTCCTTGGTATTCCTTTTTTTCTACACTCAAAATGTGTGTTGGTAACACTCCTATGGACATGGCCTGCACTCAACTTGCTATCAGCCACAACCCACTTTTCAGAACCTGTGTGGCTTCCCCATATAAATCTCACAATCACACATCCTTTTTATGCTGAAATATGGCTTCTGTTTGCCTGCAGCAAAACATACAGGTTATTTTTGCTCTCCTTTGTAAGCAATCCAGATGTCTTAACTATTGTCCTTTTCTTTTAATTTTTTTGTTATATGTCAAGACTGTATATTTGTGTCATCTGAATGCTTTATCAGTAATAAAGGTACATTTTCTTCTAGATCATTGATTAAAAAATTAAGCTGAACGGGGCCAAGACCTGAGTCCTATTAGATCCTCACTAAAAAGATACTTATTTCATGCCAATTTAATAATGTTAATAATGAACCGAGATCATTGTTCCTTTTGTTCCTGCTGTGTTTAAAAGATGTCTGTCTTGCACCCTTACTTCAGCTGGCTACTGATTGATCCGTTTTTAGTTTTCCATTTTCTCAGCAATTGGTGAGAATTCTTATTTCTTGTTTGCATCACTTTCTATCCAGTTGCCCTCTTTTCTGAGCATGTGCATGTGTGTGTGCGTAATAATTGTTTGCACCTATTTCTAGGCTAATACCATAACCTTCTGGTTTTCAGAGTAGCTTTTTCTGGGACTAGTAAAGAATCACAAATAACTCCTCATTACCTTGCACATTCTGCTTACAGTCTTTCTTCTGGATAATGTGCCTCACAATCACATCGTGCAGTCCAACTACAAAGCCATTAATAAACCCCAAAGGGAAGAAATAATATCATAGCAGAGGTGAAGGACAGCTTTGAAAAGGGAAAGGAGCAAGTCTTCTAAAGTGAGGAACAAAACCTGCCAATTAACATAAAGTGAGCAGTTTGGCAGTGTAAAAAGAGAAGGAGGAAGAGCAGGAGTTGGGAAGAGTTGTCACAAGGCCAATGACTTGGCAAGGAAAGCTCCAGTCATACCTGGAAATAATAATTTCAAAAACCCCAAACAACTATAAACATTCCACCCCTTGAAAAGGGAAAAAGGGCTTAGTACCTGAAATGAGACTTAATCAGCTAAATGTGTGTTCAGCCCCTAAGGCATAGCTGTATACTTTTCAGACTCTGAGTAACATCAAAACACCATGGATGTCAACTTGCATTCTAATGGAGGCTCAATATTATTTGGCAAAATTGGTCTGAAGTAGTTTTAGACCAGCTTATATCACTCTGAAGGACCATAGAAAATTATATGTGCAAAAATATCCAAGTTGTTTTTTTATCAATACAGAGCTGTGCCCACATCAGAAGCATTTTGCTGGCGTGTACGGCAGCATGCCTGCAGCAGAAAGACACTTTGAGCACAGGGACAGTCAAAATATCATTATATGGTAGATGCCTTTTCCTTGACACGTACAGGTTTAGGTCAGGTGCCTGACATACGGGTTTAGGTGCCCTGCTTGAGACTGTTCCAGCTGCAGAGCACTTTTCAATCAGAACACATACATTAATATACGTCAGCAAATGCTTGAGACAAATTATGAATAGGTGTACCAAGGATAATAATGAGTGTTGTAAACCAGGCGCTATGCCGTGACTGTGCTTTATTAGACTGGAAGAGCTTTCTAATGAGGATGAAGTGGGCATCATTTAATCAGCTCAATTTTTCTTACCAAGCAGATTAGCCCATTGGGGCAAACCTGCTTGCATGGCTTAATAAAGCACATTATAGATGAGAATTATATTGAATGGTGTTGCAGCCTATAAATCCAAATGAAAAATGAGGTTAAAGTTTGGAGAGAAGATTTGGCAAAACTTCATCATTTACTCCATCTACCATTAAAACCTTAGGTTGACTGTTTTTAATTAAGCATCCTAGCTGTTCCCCAGTCTGCCATCCTTTGTGTAACCTAAGGTCGTGACAGCAATATCAGCAGTCTACAAAGACTGCAGCAGTGCATTGATGCATCATTGCATGGGGAAAGATATTAAAATAATGTATTATTGTGTCTCTTGCTTATTCCAGGGTTAGAAACATTTCCTTAAGAAGGAAACTGACACCCCCCACACCCCTGCAAAAAAATCCCACAGTGTAAAAAGGAAAGGGAACAAAACTGTTCCAATAGCATAAAGAAAAACTACTTGGAGTTGTAGGACTTGAAGAGGGATGGAGGACACTGCATTTTGAAGTTCTCAGCATCTCACAGGGTTGCACTGAAGCAGAGATGTAAAATACAAATTGCTTTGAAGATAGGCGGGCCAGCTTTCACTGTATGTATAAGCAAAAGAATGACAGTTTTACTCTAGTTCAACCCCAGAGGAAATAGATACATAATTTTCCTTGAATACTGTGTGCAGTTCTAAGTTGCTTAATTTCTAAAATGATGCTCTGGTGCTGGGAAGGGTTCAGGGAAGAGTATGAGGAGGATCAAATCTGGGGAAGGCTCCCATAGTTTTGTCTGAAGGAACAAGCAGGGCAAGATCATCCCTCTGAAAAGATACAATTAGGAGTAAGCAGAAATCATCTGATGTACAAAAAAATCATGATGGCACAAAGAAGGTGAAGAGAGAGCAACTGTTTCTTCCAGTACAAGAACTAGGACCCTACAAATACAGCTAGCAGGAACTTGGTGCAAAACAAAACTAGAAATAGCTGTTCATGCGATGATGGTAGGCTTGGGGCACTTGCTGCCAATGGAAGCTGTAAATGCAAAATGCTTGCATAGGTTAAAGGAGAGGCTGGACAAATGCATGTGGAGGAGAGGTCCCCTTTGAATCGCTCAATACAGGAGCTCTTGATCTCCACCGTGAACAACCATTCTGGTTTTTGTTAAAGTGGATAAACTCCTGAAAAAAAATCCACCTGTAAAATGGCCATTCATTTCCCCTCATTAACTACATTATTAGGGACCCTGGTACCTGTTTTCCTTTTCCAAGACAGCCAGCCAGCCCTTCTTTGATCATCTATATCGTAATGAACCATTGCACCTGAATTAAAAAAAAAAAAAAAAAAAACCTCCCCACTGGAAAGGAAAGAAGTTTTTAAAATCTTTTTTCAAAGCTTTAGCACAGCTGTACACTGATCTTTGACTTGGCAGTGCTTTTACACAGACCGTCTTAATTAACAGGAAGAAAATAAAGAAAAGAAGCCTCATTTCCTAATTTATTGTGGCTTTGAGCTGTGTGTTGAATTTCTGAGAAAATTAAAGATTCCAGCATAAGTTGTCACCCGAATCAGCCTTACTACACTACTATCCTTTAATGCACCAACCAAAGAGGTGTTTAGGAAAAGGCAGTAGTTATTCAACAGTAATCAACACTACAGCACTTCTTTTTTCTCTCTTGTCATCTTCAGCAATATTGTACATTTTACCAATCTCCTTTCATTGCCTGTGAGGACTGTAACTTGGGCTTTTGGGAGTACTCTTCAACGTTCCCCACCAATGACCAGCTCGCTACCTCATGGAAAGTGACTGTCTCCTAGAGCTGCATTCTGTGCCTAGCAGTAATGGACAGATGATTACTATTTTTTTTTCCTGCTTTTGTTAGAAAAATCTGGATTCCAATTACTGGAACAACTTGGAATTAGACAAAATGTGCATACTTTAAAACTGCTCTGTCCCTGTAGCTACAAGACTCAGCTGTGTTTTTCTGAGACCAGAGGTATGAGGTAAAGCACAGAATATATTCCATAAGCTGTTATCCAGAGGTTTGGTGGGATGCAGGTCTCCTTTCCTTGTCCCCTCCACACCATTCCTGTCCCCTGGCCTGCCAGGAGCTGCTGTCGGTGGGATCCAGCCCATGGCAGTCCCAGACAGGCACGCGGCACTGGAGAGAAGGAGCAGGAACCGCCTGGGAGCTCAGGGTGCTGCTTCCTCACTTGACTTCAGCCTCCCACTTGTGCCATCCTCCATCAGTCGCCCCTCGGCCCTGCAGGCAGCCGGGGCAGACAGACTCCCAAATGTACAACTGGTGCAAACAGAAGGAGGAAGGAAAGATGCTATTCTCTTGTTTCCTGGAATGAAACAGCCCCTAATACCCAACAGCTCAGCTGAAACCCACTCAGTGCCATACTTGGCTGAGGAACCCTTTGGTTAAACCTCTTACAATGAATTGACATGGTTTCAGCCAAAAACTCTGCAGTGCAATGAAACTGCAGATGGGATAAACTGAAGGAATTTAATACAAAAGGTCTGCTTGGCCCCCTGCATTGGCACAAGGAAAGGAGAGGGTGAAGGGTCTGGAGCACAGGTCTGACGAGGAGCGGCTGAGGGAGCTGGGGGGGTGTTTAGTCTGGAGAAGAGGAGGCTGAGAGGAGACCTCATCACTCTCTACAACTGCCTGAAAGGAGGGTGCAGTGAGGTGGGTGCTGGGCTCTGCTCTAAAGTAACAAGTGATGGGACAAGAGGAAATGGCCTCAAGTTGCACCAGGGGAGGTTTAGGCTGGATATTAGAAAAAATTTCTTCACTGCAAGAGTGATCAGGCATTGGAACAGGCTGCCCAGGGCAGTGGTGGAGTCACCATCCCTGGAGGGGTTCAAGAAACGTGTAGATGTGGTGCTTGGGGACATGGGTTAGTGAGTTAGGTGGTGTTGGGTTGGACTTGATGATCCTTGAGGTCTTTTCCAGCCTTCATGATTCTATGATTCTGTGATTCTGCCATGCTTTCACACGAACAGGGCAGGAGCCCTGGCGTTCCTGTGGGCTGAGGGGAGTGAGTGGGGAGGAAGCACAGCTGTTGCTACACGCAAACACATGCACACGCACACATATGTGCACACAGACCATGTCTCTGGCCATCTTCCTCTGGGAAGGGATTTGCATTTTTTTGCTCCAAATGTCTATAAATAAAATCCAAAAGTCTTGATGGAAACCGAAGATCCACATTGTTGTGGAGTATGTAGAGTTTTGCTTTAAGCAGGTGAGAAAAGTTGGCTTGTCCTTGCAGGACCTTGTTAAAATGAAGATGCCAGAAACTGGAAGA
>NW_010100911.1:39301-46064 GCF_000699245.1 Pterocles gutturalis
AAATTAGCATTTTAAGTCTCCACTGTGTGCTTGGGAGGACAGCAAGGGAAATTGAGCCCCAAGATATTACCTAGGGCTTGGGCAGGGAGAGGTGGTGAATGACCCTGCAGTATCCCAGGTATAACTGGAAGAAGATAAGACTGAAAGAGGACACCACAACTCACAGCAAAAGAATGCCCTCCACTTCCAACATCTGCACAAAACATCATGTCAATACGGATGAGCAAATGGATTATTAGATAGAAGGACCATTTTGAGTCTTCCAACAAAACAGGCAGGAAAAGAAGGGAAGTCTGTACAGTATTAAAGAACACATTTAAATCTCCCAGGATATCAGAGCTGTACAGTCAATATTAATCTATTGAATTGACCATAGGAGTAACATTAGTTGATAGAAGCCCTGCCATAGTCTCCTCAGTTTCTAAGGAAAATCTGTAGTAAAACAGATTTAGTGGTATAAGACAGTCTCTGATAAAGCTGCTATCACTTGGCTCTCCAGTATGTATTACCCTGCTGTAATTATACTTGCTGCAGCAGTATTTCCTTAGGGCAAATCCTCCCGAGAAAGCCGTGAGGGGGTTCTGTGTCAATGGCAGAAGCGATGTATTTTCATTTCACTGAGGGATAAATGTTTCTATCTGTTAAACAGAAATTAATTTTCCTAAGGAGAAAAGGAAGACTTGAATAGAAAGGGGAAACTTTTCTCAGTCTTTCTGTCCTGTAGTTGTTGAGATCGTATTGGAGAAGAAAGGCACAGACCTGAGTCGCAACCTATAAATTTTGACAATTAGATGATGAAAACTTTTCTATTTCATGATAAACAAAAACTTAAGACCTGGAGTTCACCACCAACAACCAATACTTGCTACAGAGTGGTAAATAACTGCACAGTCACTGCAAATGACATAAATGATGCCACTTTGGCACTAGTTTAAGAATAGATGGGTACATAGCTGCATGTGCAATATGGGACAACATCAAGATGATTGTGCTTAAGAGATGGCATTTGTCCAATATAGAAAGGAAGACTGTAGCCCATTGCTAAGTTCTGCACCTGGACTATGCTGTGCATGCAGATGTAGCTGAGGAATTAGGTTGGCAGTTTAGAGTTGGCAAAGAGGACTCAGGAAGAGCAGAATCTAGGTTGCCTGCAGTTGTCTGAGTCTATGGTTTGATATCTGGAACTAAAAATGTATATGAGATGTGTCAGAGAGTTAACATTATCCCTAGACCTGGAAGACTTTTTTTTTTCTCTATGCTTGAGTAATTCACCTATCTGTATAGCAAGGATAATACCACTGAATAAACATGGGACCTGTGAAGTTGAAATAATTAAAAAACGTGAGGTAGCCAGGTATTGATGTAATGACCTGCTCTTTAGGTAACTGAGGTAACTGGCCCACGGTAGGATGAAAACAAACTTTGGCATTCTACATGCATTTCTAATGGAAGAGAGAGTCTATTTATTTTTAGCTTTACCTGGCAGATGTAGTGGAGGTCTTGGCTGAAGAAGAAAGGTGACTTCTTAGAGATCTCTCCATGCTCAGCTGCAGTTAAAGTCGTGTCAAAAGCTAAAGGTATTACATTCATGTACTGCGCCAAGTGCGGAACCGCTCAGGAACCTTGTGCTCCATGTGGAGGTGTATACAAAAGTCTGTTAAAAGCTCATGAAGAAAAACATCTGCAGTCAAGGCTGTCAAGTGCATACACTCTTCCTGGAAGCAACACTCCCCTGCACCTATGACTCCAGGCTGCCAGCGTCCAAATATCTGTTGCAAAGCTAGAGGAAAAATGGAGCTACGTGCTTTGCATCAGTATGCTGATCATTTCTCAGCAGGAAAACAGAAATGCAGAGGAAAAGCACTTGGCATTAAACCTTGAAAATGCAATGTCTACTGCAGAGCCAAATATATAAAGTTGTTGCTTTGGCTTTATTCAACACCTCATGTGAGGAAGGTACCCATCATTTCAGTTTCCTCTCCTACTTGTTCCTTTTTGCTTCTGGTGAGTGTCCCAGACTCAGTCTCACAGTGAGCTCAGTGCTCTTCCCTCTGCTAAGCCAGCACCTATTTCTGAAATGGAGTCCTGCCTGGCTGGCATGCTGCAAAGGCACACATCTGTCAGCGACTGATTGCAGGATAAACACGACATCAGGATTTCAGAACAGAAATCACCCTGCAAGAAGATGTTTCTGTCTGAGAATGAAGTTGCTGAGCTGAAGTTAAAGGTGAATGCAAATGAGTAGGACATAATTAACCAAATTCTGATTTTATCAGTATGTTCATTCATCTGCTCATATAATATACAGACTGCAAGGGAGAGGAGAAATCATGTTAAATCATAACTTTCTCTTTGTTAACATAGCTAGCACATCTAATGTTTTCCTACTAGTGCTTCAACTCTCCCAAGAAACTCTATCAGCTCTTCCAAGAAAATAATCTCCATCTGATTGGATTGCACTTTGAAAAAGTAAGGAATATAAAAGTTTGGATTTTGTTATCTTTTGTTTTCTGCTTTCTAATTCATTAGAAGGCAGATGGAGGTGAAGGAAAGGCCATACTTAACAGAAGGAGAGCGTGTAACAAATTACACATTGAAGGCTGATATGTTAATGCCTTTTATTTTCTTTCCTTTTTGGTGCTGGTTCTCACAAATGCAATTGTTTCCAGAATCTTACCAATATTAACAAAAAACAAAAATCAAAACAAAAACAAACAAACAAACAAACAAAGTTACAAAACTGACCAAAGAAAAAAAGAACTTTTGAATAATGAGTAGTCAAGTTCAAGTTTTTATGTCATTTTGAAATACTCTCCAGACTACCATACTAGGCTGAATATATAGTAAGACTTTAACCAAGAAGCCTTACTAAGAGCTTCTGTCTCAGAATTTAGGGCCTGTAATACTTCACTTGCTTAATATTAAGTCACTTCCTTGGAAAGTTTTACTGAACATCCTATCTAAGAGACCAGTAATACGCCCCGTCAGGCAGTGCGGGGCTGTGCAGTGGCCGCTCTCTGCAGGGCTGCAGGGCTTGGCATAGGCAGGACTTGCTGGGGAGCCCCTGGGCTGTGGGAAGGAGCAGCTCCAGGCGGGTGAAAGCCAGGCATGCCTCCCTCCTCTGCAAGGGTCTGCTGCCTAGCGTCAGGGGCTGCAGTGAGGAAGACCAGAGGCAGCGCAGGAGGGTGGGGGCAATTGCAGAGCCAGAGAGAGGACTGTGGGGGTGAATTCGGGCCAGAGGAAGCTAACAGAGGCAATCTGAAAAGTAGATCTTCAAGAACACATGAAGTGCAGAGGAAATTTCAGAGGACAAAGAGTGACCAACATGGTTTCTATCTCCAGAAAGGGAATAAATTTCCCTTTAGAATTTTTCAGCAGTACCTGAGAAGATCCTGGAACAAACTATTATGTGATTGATTTATAAGCACCTGGAGAATAATAAGGTAATAAGAAACAGCCAGCATGGATTTGTGAAAAACAAATCATGTCAAACCTATCTGATTTCCTGTCTTGACAGGCTTGCTGGATAAGAGAAGAACAGTTGCTGTGACTTCTTCAGTAGGGCTTTTGACACAGTCCTCTGTAATGTTCTCCAACATTTCCTGGCACAGTGGGAGATGGCCTGGTTGAAATTACTGTACAGTGGATATGTTGCTTGAAAAAATATAGTCAGACTGATTCACATTCTTATCAACACTCTCTATCAAAGCAGACAAGCATTGTATATGGACTCCCACGGGGGGCTATCTTGGGCCAGTTCTGTTCAATAATTTCATTAGCAGTTCAAATGATGGAATAGCATGTATACTAATTTGCTGATGACAACAAGCTGGGAGGCGTTGCAAGCTCTGTGGAGGACAAGTTTAGAATCTGAAATGATCCTGACAAATGGGAGAAATGGTCTGAAATCAATAAGATTAATGAAATAAAGACAAGTACAAAGTACTACACTTATGAAGGAAAAAATCAAATGCACAAATATAAGCTTAGGAATATTGAGAGAGAAAGATTTTGGACTACTCTGCAGATAAGGATCTGGGGTTACAATGAGCCACCATCTTAACATGAGTGAAAAGCAGAAAGCTGACACTTGAGAAAAATTTTAGATGTATTGGCAGGAGTGTCAGGTTTATTATTAACTACACGAGTTAATAATTTGTCTGTTCTCAGTGCTGCTGGAATACTGTGTCCAGCTTTAGTTCCCTCCTTTGAGAGAAGAGGGTCCACAGAAAAAGAGCAAGAATGCGACAATTCAGACACCCTGACTTCTAAGGAAAGGTTCAAATATATGGTCTGTTTTCTTCAGAAAATTAAAGATAGAGGAGATATAATAATAGCCTTTAAATAAAAAAAAGACTGTTTTAATTGGACAGTGATTAACTATATTTCTTGTCTATCAAAAAAAGACAACAGTTATATTTGCAGTAATGCAAAATTATACTACATATTAGGAAGCATCTTCCAATTCTCAGGCTAGTAAGACCCTGGAAGAAACTTTAAGGAAAGCATTTACATAACCTTCACTGGAGGTTTAAGAAGAGGTTAGACATATCTCTTAGGAGTGGTGTGAAAATACTTGGTTCTGCTGTAAAGCGGGGGTTTGACTTAAAAGTTGTCTCAGTGTTTCTTTCAGTCTTGCAATTGTATGATTTTTGGGAAGCTTTTCCTGATAGTCTGCCTACATTTTAAATGTGTACTCTAATGTCTTTCATCCTGAATAGTTCTCTTCCAAACAGATACACTACCACCACGTTTCCAGCAAAAGATGCTGTGATTCAGGGTTCTCACAGAAGTCAGTGTCGGAAATCCTGCTGACTCTAACTGCTGCCTCGAAATGGGGTTTTTGGGAGAAAAGTTCAAAATGTCTTTACATTAGTAGCTGTGAAAGGCTGGGATTCAAGCTCTCTTCAAAAAATATACAATGTGATCCCTGCTACCTGGCTCCTGCTAGAAAGCAGATGTTGGTATTTGTATCAGACAAAGCTGGGTTGAGCTAACTCCTGTTAGAACTGCTACGGTCCATTATGTTATTTAAAGAGTGCTGCAGACTGTTTATCTGGTGCTGTTAACTGGTTATATTTCACTTGCTAATCATATCAAATAAAAAAAAAAAAAGTCATAGTTTCTCATTACACCAAATTCCTAGGTTAGTCATTTGCTCTAGGCTAATCCTGTTAGAGCTGCGTCTTGGCAGAGGCACTTCTGGCAAGGGAAAGTCCAGAGACAGGACAAAACTCTGTCCTGCCAAGCATGGTCTTGGCTGAGACTGCCAGGTTATTAAAAACTGTATAAGAAGCCAGCAAAGTGCGAATGTCCATCGTACAGTTTTGCAGATAATTGGCTTGCTAGTAATGCTGTCCCTGGCACAGAGAGGATAGAGATGGTGCACAATATCCAGAACAATAGTAGGAGACCCCACAGGACTCCCACACTGTGACAGAGCATCAAACCTTATTTATGGTCAGACCTAAAATTCAAAAGAAAATGTAGTGATTCCAGCAAGAAATCCAGGTAGACCCAATAATTCAGTGGGTACCAGCAAATCATCTTGCAACATGTCAAGTTAGCTACAAAGAGTGTGAATTCTCCATCTATATGCATTCAGAAGAGTGCAACTTGTCCTCACTCAAATGCATTTGCCCACAGCGACCTGTGGTTTTCTCCTCCAGAAGCTGGCTTGCAGTGACCGCCTCTCCTGACGCCTCGCTGCCCTCCTGAGATGAGAGCAGACTTGCGCCTGCCCTGTCTCCTCTGTGCTAGGCACTCAAGGGTATCAATGCTCCAGAATTTCGTGGGAGTCAGTAGATGTCTGCCTGGAATTTGCCATAACTGTGCTAATATATCAAGTCCTAAAAGCCTTGCTTTTTTCATCACTTTCCCTAGGTCACCTTGCTGTGGGAGAGATCTGCTCAGCCAGCCACTACTTTGCTGTGTTTCAGATAGGTTTCTGGGCAACCTGAAATCCCATTTCAGTCAAGGTGCTTTTGGCTGCAAACCATGCCCTCTCCCTCTCTGCTTTGCCAGAAGAGAGATGCAATACTCCTCTGGGCATGCTGCTTAGCCTGTCTTTTCTTGAGGCTGAAGCTGATAGCTGAATGTTTGGGTTTCATTTCTATCAACTCACCTGTTATCTATACATACATATATCTGCATATGCATCTTACTCAATTCTTACCCCTTACCCCCTTATGGAATAAGTAACCTTAAAAGTTTTTTAAGTAAACATTGCAGATCCAGCACAGTGGTGTGGATAGTGAGGCTGCAGCCAGTTTGAAAGGATGGCAGCGCTGTGCTCCCCTGGGGTGCCTGGTGGCTCTCAAGGCTCTGGGCTCAGGGATGCTCTGAAAAAATCCTCGTGTGACTGGCACAAGCATATTACTGGTTGGGTGTGCTGAAGCTGGTGTTTTGGAAAAACAGATCTGCCTGTGTTTGTCAATTCAGCAGAAATACAAGGCCATACAGCCCTTTTTCTTTTATATTCCTGTGTCAGCATTCAGGAAAGCCACAGCATCTTGTGTGGGTTTGCAGGCAGGTCTGCGAGGTTTGTCGGTGGCATGGATACACAGGCAGCATGAGACACAAACCACAAAGAGGTGTGCTTGTGTGTCCAGCTGTTTGCTTGGTGAAGTAAGGAGAAGTGCCAGTAAAACCACTAACATGGACTTCCGAAAGGCAGACTTTAGGCTGTTTAGGACGCTGGTTCAGAGAGTCCTTGGGAGACTGTCCTGAGGGGCAGGGGGGCCCAGGAAGGCTGGACATTCCT
>NW_010100912.1:0-248 GCF_000699245.1 Pterocles gutturalis
AATATTATTATTAATAAATTTAAATGCTTATTAGTAAAAAATTTGCTGAACATAAAAATAAGTTAGTTTATTTTCAGTGAAATTCTCTGTTGAGTTAGCCAGAATTTTAAGCTCTTGTTGGTATGCTTTACTGTTAAAATTTACGAGAGTAAATTTTTCACTGTCATGTGTTTTGTTGTCTTAAGAAAATGCCTAGATTTCTGGTCTTCAGAAATATTTTGACTGGTAAGCATCAAAACAGTCTTTCA
>NW_010100912.1:261-4443 GCF_000699245.1 Pterocles gutturalis
CGCTGCACCAATTCCTCCAAAGCTTCAGGATTAGCTGGACGAATAGACTTAGTTCTGAATAAATTTAACATTGTTCTTCATTGCTTATGAACATATCTATGTATAACAATGAATCAGCCAAAAGCAAGAATGTCAGAGAAAAATTAAAACCCTGTTTTATGGGTTTTCAAGAAGAAATAATCTTTTCCCTTCTCTCTTAAGTCAGTTTTGAGGCAAACAATTCTCCTTGGTGAGCAGGCTCTTCCCTGAATCCCATGTGTTTTCTGAGACTGAAAAATGCAGAGGACAGAAGAACATGTTTCAGAAATTTGTCTGCAAATTACATACACATTGTCCTCCTCAGGTTTAAACAGGAAGCTGGAAACACTTTTGTGTAAAGCAGTTATATCCATTCCTGGGTTGATCTGACACACTTTACCTTTAGTTCAGCTGCAGCCTGTATCTCATGTCGTGCCCAATTTAAGGATTGAAAGAGTTTGTGGGAGAATGGCAGTGGTTGCTTGTCTCTGTGTCTGTGCCTTCATGGATTTGGACCACAAATACAAACATGTGATTCAAACAGAGACCTGGCACATATTCCCCGTGCAAAGGAAAATGCAGTTGAGTAGTTTGTTAATAACGCGAATACACAAAATAGAACTGAGCCCAGAGGGTTTTGTAAACTCCAGTAACTCAGCAAACATGTTAAATAAAGTGTGCTGTTCGTTAATCTCAGTAGATGAACTACTAAACATGAATATATAAATAAAAAAATCTATTATGTATATAATTTTGATTTGTTCAGAATTTCAGGCCCTCTCTTATGCTGAGCTGTTATTTTACTGCAGGTCCCGTGTTCTGGCAAGGTATATAAGACCAGATATAAGCCCAGCCCTGCTGGCTCAGGTTTGGATCTCAGACTGATACAAACAACCCTGGTTCACAGGAATTAATAACTGGGCGCAAAAGTCACAAAACAAGGTATCTGAATATTAAAGATATAAACTCCCCCAAACCACACAATTTTTCTTGATGTTTACAAAAGCTGGGAGTGAGTTTGCTGGATACAATTCGCATGAGCAAACATCGTCACCCAGCTATCGACCGGGGGTTCCTGTGCTTTTGTGTCCTTCGTCAAATGCCTTCTGTAACCCCAGCAGTGGCTTCACAATGACAGGTTTCAGTATAGACGAATGCTTCACCCTCTGAAGGTGAAAGGAGCTGTGTTCCCTTGTGCGAGGACCAGAGTCAGGCCTTTGAAATGCAATTCCCATTTTTTGAATGCATAAGATGAGCGTGTCCCTTTTTCTTCAGTGGTGTATATTTTACCTGCCATAGACCATCGGCTGAGAAATGCTGTCCTGCGGGGACTGCTGGATGCTCTTGGGTGGTGGCCCTTGGACTCTCCGAGGAGTGTTACTTTCCCCAGGTTCCTCAGGATTTATGTCACAGTGTCATTCCCAACATAAACCCAACAGTTTAATTGGGGGTGAGATCCATCTGTGCTAGCACGAATTGCTTTGAAGTTACCTGTTTAGTCTAAGAAAGTGACCTAGGATCTTAATCAGCGGACAGAGAGAGAGATCCAGAAAATGACTCAGCCCATCCTGAAACGGGAGATGCTGGTGAATCACTGAGCAGAAAGATACCTCTATCAAAAAATACTCCTTTGAGTACGGAGGGGATGGAGGAGACTTGCTTACCCTACGTGTTGAGCTTGTGACAGCTGAAGTGGTGGGAGACAAATTGCACTCTAGGTCTGCTATAAATCAGTTTGGGTTCACTGTGAATCACACCGAGCATTCCTTAATATGATTGATTTTGAAGTGTAGATGGGATTTCAAAGGAGTTGTCCAGTTCTATGAACATAAATATGCATCCAGTCTTCCTCCTGTAATCATGCATGTACGAAAATCTAATGATTGCAAGTGTGTGGAGGAGTTACGCACCAAAATATCCTGAACAACCTGGTAAGTAGTAACTCTTTTTGCGTGTACAAGGAAGCTGCAACCGAAAACTTAAGTGGCTTTGAGAGATCTGGAGAGTCTTCTGAAATGTTAGCCATTCATGTAAATTCAATATCTGTATTTCAGCTGAAGAAAGCCATTATGGACATGTTTTATTTATATTTCTCTTCTGCAGAAATGTAGCAGAATTTTAGGAAATGGGACATGCTGTGTCCACAGGGGAAAATCTTCTTGCAGATAACGTCCTGTACAGGCAAGGACAGAGCAAGTAATCTGGCAGGCATATTGCATATGTGCCTTGCTCTATGGAAAATTGCAAGTTTAATTGGGTTTTTCTCCTGCTGTTTTTTAACAGTACTGAATCTGTCACTGTGCAGGGAACTTTGTATAAGAAAAATGTCAAAAAAAGATTAAGATAAGTGGCATCCCAGTGAGTTCTTTACTGCTCAGGGCACAGATAGCAAATCTCAAAAGACTATGGCAACCATAAAAATAACATGTAGGAAAATAAAGCAAAAATTAATGCACAATGTAGTTTAGCTATATGCAAATATCCTATTTTCTAGAAAAGAAAACACAGCATTTGCAAAGAAAGTTAAACTGCCTGGCCCCAGTGGGGACCCAAATCCTGTCAATCCCCGTGTGGCACCAGCAGCAGTGATGCTGGTTTCCGTGTGCGCTGCTCACTGGTTTTCGATGCCAGCCCGAGGGGCTCTCCAGGATGCACAATGCAGTGACATGAGCTAGGTCCACCGACAGAGGTGGGTGCTGGAGAGCCGAGGGTCTCTGTCTATAGTCTAGCTTTAAGGTTCCTCCTGCCATGCTGGAATCTGCAGCGGGGGGCCTTGCAGTGCCTGTCCTCTGCCCCTCCAGATTTTTTTAGGCTGTGCAAATCTTGAGATCTTCATCTGTGACTGTAGTTTGGTAACCCTCAAAATAATAAGTGTAATTAACAGTGCTTTCCTGATTTGTAACGTTGATTGATTCTATCAGATCTCAATGTGAAAAGTTGCTTCAAAGGGAAGGTACTGGGTATGAACACAGAAAGTTGTCAGCTTGCAAAGTAGTTTGACTCCTGAAGAGAAAGTCCTGCTTAAAAACACTTACATCCTTTTGTAGTCGTTTTTTGATCTTATGTGGAATATTTTAAATTAGCTTTCAGGCCTGTGTTCTGCATACTACAGAGTTGAATTAATTGTGAGCTTTATGGGGTTGTTTTCTTCTGTTACATTTTCTCCTTAGAAAAATGTCATATGAGGCTCCTGTGACCCCACGAGAGAAAAGGAAACCTTACAGGTGATAAAAGGCATTTACCTGCGTGTAAGCTGCGCCTGGCCGAACCCCCAGCACTGCTGTTGTTATATACCACATGGTTCCCACAGATAGACAAGACTCAAGGGCAGTGGGGAACCAAATTTTTGTTTAAATCCTAGCATGCAAGAGTCCTTCCTCTTCTGAAGCCACTGTGCCTAAAGAAGTGTGAAATAGCGATGAGAAAATTTGCTGAAAGGACTATTGCTTGCCTTTACACTCAGCTGCTTCTCCCAGATCAACCCTTGTGACTGCAAAGGGTTTCTCTGAACAGATGCACAATGGTTGCGGTCCAGCTCATGGACATTTTCTAGCAGAGGGTAGTAGAGACAGGGAGGAAGGATGGAAAGAAGGAAGGGAAGAAAGGAAAGGAGGGAAGGAAGGGAAGGAAGGGAGAGAGGGAGGAAGGGAAAAGAGAAGGAAGAGAGGGAGGGAAAAGCTCAAGTGTCCTCACATGCTGAGAAGGGTGCAAGAAAAATGTTGTTCTCTTATCTCTCCTGAGACAGAGGGATGTGAATTTCTGGAAGAAGGGGAAAGATAAAACAAAATGAGGGAAGCTGAAAATACTCTTACAATGTGGCGTAGCAGAAGTATAATAGACTGAAACTTTCAGTGTCCAATCCATTTGGTTGAGTTGTCACCTCTGAATTAATCAGCAAAGTTATATTTGATGTGTAAATAGCTGCAGAACAGGTGTCATTCATGACAAGCAGTATTGTGCTGTACAGACACTTACAGAATGTTTGTTTAAAAAATCCCTAGTTTATTGGGATCTTGCATTCACGTAATAACGTCTTGGAGAATGCCATCTCTCAAACAGGAGCTGGTTGTTGCCCAGTGGTGACAGGAGTCGGGTCCTTGCAGCGGTGCCCTCAGCTGGGTGGGGTGAGACTCTCTGGGCTGGGGTTCTGCTCAGTTCTTCTGG
>NW_010100912.1:4454-32154 GCF_000699245.1 Pterocles gutturalis
CACTCCAGCACACGCATGAGCCATCACTATTATCTTAACAACATCCAGGAGACTGTCATCCGTCCTTGGGACCGTTTCTGCATTTGCAGGAGCACTTTTTACTCACTGTTTGCAATGTGGACAGTACAATCCCCTCTGCGGCAGGATCTGCCTGGTGGTTGTAGGGTCACCCCACCCAGGAGATGAAGCAACACTCCAGCACACAAATTGCCCTAGGCAGAGCAGGCACTGCCTGGGACTTGCTGTTCTGCCTCCAGAAGTGTCCCAAAGCCCCAGCTGGAGGGCTCCTGCAGCAGCCAGTGGAACCCTGAGCTGCGAGGGTGCTAGGGGTTCAGCCAGTCACCCAGTTTCGAGTCGGTCCCTTGTCCAAAGCCAGTCCGGTATCTCGTTGATGTGGATGACTAGCTGAGGGGTTCATGGACCGTGCAGGGAGTTAGTAACTAAATGTACACCGCTGGGCATGACTGGGTGGGCATACAGGCACAGCCTGCTCCCCACCTCCTGCACAGTTAGACATCAAGGAGGAACCTGAGGTTTTATACTTATAACCTACCTGGGTAGCAGTTGTGTATTAAAAAGTAAACCAAGCGGAGATGACAGTGTTCATAGTGTTTACTAATAACTTAAATAGATTAAATAATACTGTCCCTCCACAGCTACTTTTAAACTCTCACCATTTGCATTTTTAAATTCTCTACCTTTGTGTCTTTCAATCAGTTTCAAATCCCAGGACAGAGGTTTGACATTTAACTCACAACTAATTGTTTTCCTTAATAGCCTTAAAAAGAACTTAGTGAAAGTCCAAATTAATTATACCTTACCACCCTACTTTACCTATTAGTCTGCTGACAAGAATTCTAATATGTTAATAGACACACAATTTTCTCCCCCAAAGTCTCTTTGTCTCTGTTACCTTCCTTCTAAGCCACACAAAAAGTAGGAGCCAGACCTTCAGCATCACTTACCTGATTTCTTTGAAGCTGTGCTAATTTACATGGGTTGATGACTTGACCAGAAACATGCACGCCTAAGAACCTCATTAAGCAATCCCTTCTCATGTAATTAGTCCTTCATTGTGTAAGTAGGCCCACTGGGGTTAGTAGTGAGGAAGGGTCACAGATTTTGGCAGCTAAGAGGTAAGTCCCAAAGGGGTGCTCGCATCTGCAGGAGCATTTCCTTAGGTGTGACATCTCAGTGCTGCTGCTTCCTTGGTTCTGGTCAGTGTGGTGGTTCTGTGGCCTCTCAAATCTTTGCAAGCTCAGTCTCATAAAGAAAATGAGGTTCCCCTTCTCAAACAGCAGCAGCAGCTGGGTAGCAGAGGTACCCTCTCAGCATGCATACAGCTTAAGGCAGGTCTCTGACCCCCATCAGGTGAGGTGAGCACTTGAACCTGTGTCCCTGTGATGCCAAGTGTGTGCACTCTTTCTGTACCGACTTGCTGATGTTCCCACTGGCGTTGTGCTGCTGTTTGGTGGTTTTCCTGGGAGCTGCCCAAGAAGTGTGCAGGCGCACACTAGTTGTTAGTGGTGACCAGACTATGCTTGATTTTAAGGTAGCTTTTCTCTGTAATAATTGAGAAAATCTTCTTCAGCTCAGGTCAGACCTGCTGACAGCACATTAGTTGTTGTTGCTGTGAGAGGGGTATATGCATATGTGTGTGTATATATATATATATATGTGTGTCTATATGCATTTTTTTTCACTTCTAGGTCTAGGCATAATACTCTTAGAAAATATTTACTTAGATGTAACCAGAAGCAAATGCTGACAAATATTTGGGGATGCTGAATTCTGAATAGAAATAAATTGTCAGGTCCATCATGAAAGCAATAGCCAATGATGATAACTTGTGAAAGAAAAAGTATAATTGGAGAGAGATGTTTCCTTTTTGTAAGTGAGCACTGAAGTCGTGATGTTCATTTCAGCCAGGGTATTTTGCATGGTTTGAGGAGGATGGTTTAATGCTTTCATTCCCTTCTGCTGGTTCACTGTACCAACGGCAGCTTAAATACTTCAGCAGCTGCACACGAGCAGAGGGCGTATTCCCCAGAGGCTCTCAGGCAGGAAAAATCGCAGCGTGGGGCAGTGTAAATATGACACTGAACATTTGCTCTGCCTTCAGAGACCTATGATAAACCCAGAGCAGACACATAAGTCTTCCTTTCACATTTAAGACTGTGCCTAAATAATACAGCCTAGCTTTCAAATTTAAATACCGTTTACTAGGGAGGGGTGGGGGAACAGATGAATTTACAGAGGAGTAGAAGTGCTAGCTGTCTGGAATTAATTCTTTTTGCTTTTGTGTTTTGTCATTGGGGTTGTTAGATCTTCTGGGAGGGAGTAAGTGTTTTCTACACTTAGTTACAGGATGCTATAAAACATGAGGCTACATAACTGAACATGTGTCAGTAAAGAAGGTCCCTATTTTTGCTCCTCATTATTGAAAAATTTACAGTCTGTTTAAGCATGAGACACAGAAATAGGTGGCTTGATCAAATATCTGCATACTAGAAAACTGACACGAGTATTTTTTTTACCAGTAATAGAAGTCCAAAAACAAAGAGGTATGAACTAGAGTAGCTGATTTTAAATGGAGATACTGACATCTCAAACTCAGCAGAAGGGAATTACAGAGAGCCCAGGGAAAGTAGGGAGCTCAGCTTAAAATAAATACTTTTCATTGACATTCATTGGGGAAGGTGTCCTGCCATAAAACCTTCCTTTATAGGAGGCAAGTCTGAGAAACTCTCTCAATATGAAATGTCACCAGAGGAGGGTTTAGAAAAGTCAGTGGAAAGAGAAGAATCAAACTGTTGACGTCAGACAGCATGAGCCCAGTATGTACCTGTTGACCTCAGGGCTGAATTTGCTGAACAATTAATTGTAGCTTCCAACCTATCATTTAAAATGTTTTTCCTGTTGTGTGGATGGGAAGTGCCAAATGTCACACCAGTTTTTATCAAAGGGCTGCAGAGAGAATTGGAGGAACCGCAGAATAGTGCTTCTGACTTTTGTGCTGGACAAATCAGTAGAAGCTGTAACAAATGACAGAGAATAGTAGAGAGGTGAGATGCAACGTAAGGGAGAAGAGTGAAAGAAGGCTTCATAGACTGAAGTCATTCCCCACAGGTATATTGTAGCTCTTTGGAGAACTGTGGGTGAGGGTGGTGCAGTTAATAACACATTTCAAGAAACTTTCAAGAATATCTTTTACCAAAGGCTCTTAATGAGATTAAGATGTCATGGATTAATAACTGAATAAATGAAAGGAGCCACAGGGTAGGAGCAAATGGTCTCTGTTTCACAAGAGAGAGGAGTGTCCGCAGTCCCAGCCTCTGTGCTGTTCAGTGTATTCATAAATGATGTGAGAAAGGGGGTGAGTGATGTGGTGACAACTGCTGCTTGATCAGGCAAAATATTTCAGAATAGCCAAAACTCAATCCGGCTGCAAAGAGCATCAGAAGGACTTCTTGGTATTAGCTGACTGTAAAATAAAAATGGCAGATGAAATCTGGGGCCCCTGCACTTTAAGTAATGCACCTGGGAAAACCAATCCCAACTATACTTACAAAATTATAATTTTGCTATTAGCTATAGCAATTTGAAGTTATTACATGTAATTTTCTGAAAAAAAATTCCCTATAATGACAATGATAATTGAAAGGGAAATTGAATGTTAGAAGTCTTAAGGAAAGGAATGGAGGATGAAGCATCACTTTGTCACTGTACGCTTTTGCAGGATGTTGAATAGAGAGCTCATTTCTGATCCCTTAATTTCAAAAAGATATAGAAGAGCTAGAAAAGATACAGAGAAGGACAATAAGGTTCACCAGAGATCTGAAATGGCTTCTGCACATGGAGAGGTTAAATGAGTTACAGCTTTATCCTGGCAAAGAGACTACTGAGATATATGTGGTGAAGTTCAGCCGGGGATGATCATTCCCTGTATCTTGCAACCCATGCAGGATGGGCAGTGTGATGGTGCTGTCAGACACCTGCCTTAAAGCAACCAAGGGGAAGGGCAGAGCCTGTGATACAGCCTGTTCCACACAGCCCTTAGTGCAGCTCAGGAGCACATTGCCATGGGATGTGTCAGATGTAAGAATAGGAATGCATTGAGCAGATGGGGTGGATTTGGAGAAGAAAGGCCGTCAAGAACAAACTCTGCCCCGGAGCAGCCTCGTACACCTCCTTGCTGGGGAGCTCAGCTGTGGTCCACAGCCTCTCTGTGCCGTGTTTCCTGGTGGTAGCATCTGCTGATAGCCACCGTCGGAGCCTGGCTGCAGGAACAAACAGACCTTTGGTCTGACAAAAGGGTCTTAAAATATTGATGCTCACATCCGTTCTGTTGGTTACATGGAGTTAACACTGTTCTTCGCTGGTGACTGAGTGACCAAGAGTTGGCCACTGCCAGAGGACTCAGGTGGCCGCTGTGACTCAGATCTCCTGCCAGCGGGAGGCTGTGGCTCTGTGGAGCTGTCAGCCAGCCCTGTTTTCAGGCTTCACCAGTGCTCCTGCTTCTGTCACTGTCCTGGAATTTCTTTTTGTCTACCAAGCTTTGATTTTCTTAAAAGCTGGGTTTTAACTTCAGTTCTTTGTAAGGAACATAGGTACAAGGTCGTGCCTCCAGGAGGCACGTGGGCACGATTCCAGCGTGTCTGTATGTTGGTCTCATGGCAAAGTCTTGCTGTGTTATCACTCAGCATGCGGGAAGCAGTACAAGCTCTGCTGTGAGATCTTCCTCTGCCTGCTTGGCGTGGAGGAAGGAAAGGTGTCCAGTAATGAGGCAGGCGAGTCATTCTGGTATGAAACAGACTGAGTATGACTCCTTCATAAGTAACTTCTGGCTGTGTTTCCTAGCAGACAGGTGGAAGCTCCTGATTTCTATGCATGAATGACACATGCTTATCAAAGAGTGATAAAGCAATGGACAAACAAATGGCGTTTCCAGTATTAATATGTAAATTACACACTAAGAAGGAATGATCAAGCATTCCTGAAATACAGCAGCAAGCACTAATTGCGTTCCTTGCCCTTCAAGATGCTGCGCACTGTAGATAGCTCTTTTCCCTAAATGAACATTGAAAGCTTGCATTTTGTCTGCTTCATGCTTCAATATTTCAGATCTGTTTTTTCCTGAGTATGTTGCACTGTTTGCATACAATCCTTTATTGTACCTCATGGGAAGCTGATGGGACCAACAATTTGCTTGAACAGCCTTTGAGTGCTCTGATTCCCTAGAACTGTTCGTAGGTTGGGAACAGCAGGTACAGTACTGAGGTGGATCTCCTTGGGAGGAACCATGCCAAATAATCCCCTTTTGCAAACACATCTGTATCTTTGGAACTGATTGGGGTTTTTTGTTCTGTTCCTATTTTTTTTTTTTCCTGGAAATCTGTTCCAGGACTTTGGTCTCCAGATGGCTGGAAAACTCATTTCTTAGACCGTTTTTTTTTCATATGGCAACCCTGTCTGTGAGCTTGGAAAGTTCTTCTTTTGTATTTTCTCCCTGAAGTATTTGTAGCACTCTTGTGCCCTTTCTCAGGATGTGGCGTCTTTGCTTCTTTTTAAGCCAAAGAAATAATTTTGTAACAGTGTCCCCTGATGAGATGAATCTCAATTTCTCCAGTCCTCTAATCAGTATTCCCTGAACAAGTGCCAGTTTGAGATCCTCTTTCTTTAACAGAAGTTGTTAGGAAATTCAGGTGCTGTGTGAGCTGACGCCTTCCTTAGAGCTTAGACCAGCAGCGCTGCTCCTCCGTGGTCTGTATAGGAAGCAGGATGACTGTGGAGACTGTGGAGATGATGGAAACTTGTGTGACTCATGTCTGGGAGTGTGCAATATTTAGGATACCTTTTCCTTACCAGAGCTATGCAGAAGGATTACAATGGGGGGAAATCCCATTCACACACTCTTTTAGCAGCTGCTGCTGCTTGGTTTCAGATAGTTTCACTTTTAAAGTTATCTAAAGCTTAGTCAACAAAGTAATTGCTACTCAATGCACTTTTTTTCACTCTCTTAATTTTTTTTAAGTGCTTTAGACTGAGATACAAATAGTTTCCTTTGCGTTAAAGTCCCATTTCTGAGTGTAGCAGTGAGACGATGGAGAGGGCTGAGAAGGGTGTTTTATTCATCAAGAAGCTAAAGGGAGACTTGGGGTGATCTCTCTGCCTCTGATGAAGTTCATTCCTTTATCTGGAAGCTCTTAAATCATTCCTGGCAGAGGTGAAATTATAAAAATAATTCTGAAGAACAAAAGTTCTTGCCCTTGGAATACACTGCATTGCACCCTGTGGTAGATATTTATTACTTTTTTTTTCTTAGGGAGGATACAAGAGGTGAGAGACACAGAGAAACTTTAGTTTCCTTTAGATTTGTTAATTGGTTTTTGCAAGTTGATAGTTTTGTTTGGTTTTTTTTTTTCCCCCCCTCACTTTCACATTTCCCTTGTGAAATAAACTACAGAAAGGCTAGCCAGAGTGGTGGCTGGGGAAGCCCAGGGACTTGCTCAGGACACTTTGGGTTCCTCCCTGTCCCATTGTAAGGGACATTGGTGGATCCAGCCCTGGCTTGCCATTCACCATCTCTGTGGCTGGTTGTGCCCTGGGAGCACCGCGCTGCTCTTCCCACGCCCTTGGTTGGGGCAGAGCATGGCACATTTATTTAATTGTACATGGGTATTAAAATGGGGATAAAATAAATCCTTGTCCTGTGGCTTAATCCTTTGGCAGGCAGATGCACCCTGGGGACATCAACTTTACTGCGAGATAGTAGAGTGAGAATTTTGTTGCTGTTTGTGACTCACGAATGCCTAACACCCCCCAAATTCAAATCTGTGGGGTTTGTTTTCCTTTTGAGTGACCAGGAGATGGTTCGTCCTCCTTCTAATGATGTAAAGATGTGGAAGCTGGCATACCTTCGGGTGAATTTGTTCTTAGAACAGGGGTGGTTTATTTCATGTTTGTTGCCAGTAAAAGCAATACATAAGCAGTGCTGAAGCTGAATTGTGGGCATAAGGAGATATGGAAAGCCTGCTAGTTACAAGGATGCTAATATCTTTCCCTTTCTGTAGATTATTTAAAAAAAAAAGAAAAACCCAAATTCAAGACAGTATAGCAAATAAAGGATAAAGGTGGTGAGTCTGTGCCATTATATTCAATGGGACCTAATTTAGTCTGAATGGAGTTACAACCTAAGTGCACAGATAATGTAATTTTTAAGTAATTTCAGTTGGTTATAGTGATTTTTCAGGACATATTTTGGAATATCACTTGGCTTATGTTGTTCTGGAGGCATGTCAAGTCTGTTTTAATAAGCTTGTTTAAATTCTGGTCAGGAGCTTTTCTACTATATTGTAATTGAGTATTTGAACTCTTCTATTATGTAAAATATTTAGCATGTCCATGAAAACTTGGAGTTAGTCTGCAGTTCAGCAACAGTGGTGAGTACTTTGCTGGATAGCATTTAATTTCTGTGTCACTAGAGATGGAAATGGGTGTTTGGGCAGCTTCTGGCTCAGGAAGTCCAAGGTACCAGCTCCGATTTTATTCAGGGAGGTGACAGTCTTTAGAGAAAATACACAGCTTGGCCAGGAGATTCAGCTGCAGGAAGGTTGTGTGGTCCAAGAAACAAGTAGACAACTAGAATAAAGGCAAATGGGAAGAGCTGAGCTTTGACCTTTCTCTATGCAGCTTTTGCAAGCTTCTCCATGGACTTCGACTCCATAAGACCTGATTTCTATAGCCTTTATATATTTGAAATCATCAACTTGGTGCAACAATTCCAGTTTTTATTTATCATTGAGGATTTTGCAACAATTTCTGCCACGTACTTTTGCTACTGTTTTCCAGAATACCCCAGATGGCTTGAAATGGGAGCCACAATGTCCCAGCAGCTACTACCATCCTCTGAGCAGTTGCTCAATCTATGTGACAACAGAGGGCTTCTAAGATAAAAAGCCATTTTTCTGTGTATGTCTGATTTGTTAGGCTGATTTGCAGGTGATGAGTAATCCTCACCTTCAGATTGGTTCTGAGACATAGGAAGATGTCTGGAGGCTTTCAAAGGTTTTGCTATACTATTCTAATGTGTAGTAAAGTGTTCTGTTTAGCACAACAGCTTTACAAATGGGCTTTCACCTGGATATTCTCTTGTATGTACTGTGATAACGGTGAATTTTGAGAATGCTCCTTGTTACCAGATAAGGGAAACACTATTTGGGAATCCAGCACAGAACAGAGGTTTCTCCTCTAGGACTCCGCTTCGTGCTGTCCAGACAGTGTGAAACTCCCTTGTGGGGTTTTTTTCAGGCATGAGGCAATTCAGCTTTGTTGAGGAAATTTCCCCATAATATGAAATCACTGCGTCAGGCCTTGGGAGAGCAACCACCTGGAGTGAGATGACCCGGAGCCAAAGAGATCCGGAACCAAAAGGGCCGATCTCCCGGAGGGTCCTCACCTCTATCCTGGCCATGACGGGTATGGTATGGGATAGATTATGGGCCACTCTGGGTCTCAATCCCGAACCTAAGATCAAATCCTGGGCTGGGCACTGGGGCTGTGCT
Organism: Pterocles gutturalis; assembly: GCF_000699245.1. NCBI lineage: Eukaryota > Metazoa > Chordata > Aves > Pterocliformes > Pteroclidae > Pterocles > Pterocles gutturalis. The sequence goes on from NW_010100912.1 coordinate 13,019, forward strand.
CCCTCCCAGCTTCTCCTGGGGAGAATTCAGGACCACCTCTGTCTCTAGCACTAATAGCCTAAAAACATTTTCAGCTTAGGCTGTCACGCTTTGCTTACCACTTTATTGGCAAACATCTTTCATATTGTAAGCAATTCTGCAATGTATATAGAGGCAGTAAAACAAGCAGTGATTCTGTACCTCTTAAAATTCCCTCAGAATGATGACACATGTGGTTTTATCTCGTATGACTTCCAAGGGAAAAAAGTATTAAAAGTTTTGTGTTCAAACATTTTCCTTAAAGATAGTTCTTCTGACACGAGTAGTCTGTTATTCGATCCTGCTAAGTATATTTAATTTCTTAAGTCACGTAAGTACATATATTTAAGGGAACTTATTAATTTTGTTTAAAAACCAAATATTCCCATCAGCTGCTTAAAATTTACTTAAGAGTATTTTGGCCTCTTTACTTTTGATATTTAAGATTTTTAAACATAAATCAGGCATTGGAGTGTCTCCAAATTTTGTGTTTGGAAGCTCTGCTGTAGGGAGCTGCAGGTAATTTTTCTGAGAACAGAGAGGGGACGTGAGGAGGTGTGTGTGGGTGTGTGTATATGCAAATATGCGTACACGCTTGCCTGGGTGCATTTGTACATGCATATGAGTCTGTATACACAGACACCCACACAGATACCAGCGCAGAAGTTCAGTTGCAGGATTAGTGCCACCTGAGGAGCATCTTGTGCTGCCCCAACACCAGAGGAGGACAGAGTCTTGTAAAAAATGTAACAAGGAAGTTTAGAGAGGAAGGAGGTAGGAAGGAAGGAAAGAAGGTGAGGATGATATCACAAGGTTATATAAATTACATGTGTGCCCAGTGTGGTGTTTCTGACTCATTAGAAAACACATTAATGAGGAATGTGGGTTGTCCCTGACTGCTAACACGTGAGGGTCCTTGTTTGGCTGATGGACGTCACAACAGAAGCAGGTCTTGAGGAGTGATTTGAAAGAGAATATTCCCATCAGATCTTTTTCAAAGGGTACCTTTTCTTCCTTAAATCTGTTGGAGTTCCCAGAGCTGAATCATTAAAAAGCGTATTTTCTGATGACGTTCAGAGCCTGGCAGCACTGGGAACAGGATAAAATTAGAGCTGGAGAGATTTGCCATACACCCCACCGTAAAAGGGCTCACTCTTCCAGAAGCTGCTTCCTGTTTTCTGGTGAGCTGTTGTGTACAGCAGACACAGCTGTGCAATGTAATTTCCCTGCTCAGCATTTCCTGGGAATGGTTTTTGGGACTATGTGGGGCAGGCTGCGGTCGGGGCTGAGGTCGGTCTGCCAGTCCTGGCACGCAGAGCACTGAGGAGGTGCAAGTCCTGGAGCAGCTCGCCATCCTCGGTCCAGGGCAAGGCTTTTGAAGGACTTTAAGATGGAAAGCACCGTGTTGCTAAGCCTGATTTCTCAGCTCTGTAAAAAACCCTTTCAGAGTATATATGTGTGGTGCACAGAATCAATTGACACTGTTCTCACTGGACTATATCTCAAGAAGAAAAGTGAATTTATTTCAGTCTTCAAATCTTTGTTAAAGCCTTGATTGAGATTTTAGTTAGAGATGGATGGAACAGGTAGGAGTTTGGTTGGTTGGTTGGTTTTTTTTTTTTTTAATGTTTTTATCTCATTTACAGGATCTCATCTGTACATCTTTGGGGATGAGAGTCTCAAAGGTAAATATCTGCATAGCTTCTGCTGAGTCTGGTTGCAGGCAGGTGCCTACCTGTCATTGAGGACACAGACATGAGTACTGCATTCCTTCCTTTCTGCGGGCAAAGCCGGGAGATACTCTTGGGCTCACATCTAGACTTTTATACCTTCACCTATGGCTCTCCACTTTCTGTCTGAGTGGAAATGGGGCTCCTGCGTTTGGATGGGGCTTTCCAGGACTCACGGGAGAAGAGAATTGCTCGTCTGCTGCAAAGTGTCAATGAGGCCAGTCTGGATTTATGCATCAAAATTCAGCCTGCTGAAAACTTAATGTGATCCAGAATTTGGCACTAGTTTGGCCCATTTCTAACTAGAGTGGTATTCTGATTTACATGTTATTCAAACACCCAGCTAGACAGGAGTGAGCTTAATTATTAAAGAGATAATGGAATGTTATGGAGATAAATTAGTTTCATACAGTTGGACACTAAGACAAGCTAGATTTGAGTCAGTCACTTACCAGTCTGCCACAACCTTCCCCTTTGCTCTCATCCGAGTGCAACAAGCACGGGTAAGCACAGTGCAGTGGCTGGAGAGAAACCCTGGAGCACTACAGCCCGGGGAGGCAGAGCTTCCTCCTGCACCGTGAGCAGGGGTGGCATTCAAACACACTCATATCCTGTATAGAAAGCCCATTACCCTAAATGAATGGGTGTTCATAAAAATGGTTTGCTACTTTCTTCACTCATATTAATTAATTGCTAAGTGAATGCAAACAGCTTGCTCTGTCGCTTCTTGCATGGAATAGATCAAAGGAGGAGAGGTGTTATTTCAATGGCAAGTGCCACTGCCTCTTCTAATTTTTTTTTAATTTTTTTTTTTCCTTAGTGAGCTTCAGAAGTTTTCTGAGAATCATCGAGATGAAAATTGTACGAACAGATGAGTCACAGAAGAGCTTGGGGACAAGCAGCCCCTCTTGTGCCTGTGACTCCTTTCTTTGCTCTCAGCAAATGTGATTCAGACCGTTTCTGGGGTGGATGTGGCAGTTTTGCTTTTAGGCTGTCCAAAAGCAGGCTCCTGCTGTCATTCCCCAAGAAGCAGTTTTCTCATGGCGGTATTTTTTTTCCAGTAGATGTAGGGCTTTTCCTCTTTTCCAACTCTCAGGTGTGGAGCAAGAGGTTCCCTCGCTGTTTTCTGGCCATTCCCTCTCAGCATCCCCCCATGGACTGTAGTGACATGGCAGCTAAGCACCTCTTGTGCTCTCTGCCTCCGCAGGCACCCTCCTTCTGCTCTGTAATTTTTAGGACAGTGGATGATTTTCCTCCCTCATCTCTTTCTCTGCCATGTAAGTCATTCCCCATCCCACAAAGAAATCAAAAGCAGCAGGAGTTGAAAGATGCCAGATGGGAACAAAAGGAAAAACAAACAAATAAATAACCTCTCCATGCCATCCCAAATCTCCTTCATTTTGAGCATAGTTCTCTCCTTGGGCAATTTTCTGACCCACTTTGGGTTCCCCATAGTGACATCTGTGAGCTGTGTTTTGTATGTATGTACATACCTATCTGAGACACTTCTGAATAATTTCATGTGTGGTCCCTTTTCATTGTCTCCCTTTTTATTTCCCCCCACCTTCTCTGTTTAACCCTGCAAATGACAGTTTTTGGTTCAAGGACAGGTTTTCAGTTTAGCCTCTTCTTTCTGAGCAAACAAGGCTTATGAAAACATGCTGCGTTTGTCTGTCTGTCTGTTGGTCAGTTGTCCACAGCCCTATCCCCACTGGCCCCACACTTTTGGTCATCTGAGCTGATTTCATCCAAACTTGTCAGAAAGGTGAAAAAAAATATATATATATATTAAAAAAAACCACCCAAACCTAAAATTTTGTGAAAATAGTTGGCCAGGTAGAGGAAGCAGAAGTTTCATGCCCCATCAAGGGAGAAGCTGGTGTGGAGTCATGTTGCTTAGACATCGGAGCCCAGAGGAGAGCACAGTCTGGAGATACAGATCTGCAGGAACCCAGGTTTCATCATCCCTGCTGCTCACAGAGCTAGGCATTTATATTCTCTCTCCTGAGAGAAACATTGAACTGTTTCTCTTTACTCCCACGGTGCCATTGTTCTGTTTGAACGTGTTATTTATTTTTTTCATTGTATTGCACTGTCAGTTATGATTAATTTAGGGTTTGTTGATGCTTCTTATTGCATAGAAGACTTCTGGCTTTGACCTCTACAATGTGGAGTCTGTCACCTGAGTTTTCTTTGCTATTTTTATGCCTGTTCATGTATCAGGGAGGAAATAACGGCTGTGGTTGCAAGTGGGAAAATAACTACTAATGGATTAGGTTGTATCAAATGGATTGTGAGACTGAGGTAACCAGCCATAACAGGGCTGAGGTTCCCATCTGTAACCACAATAAACCTTCTGAAATTTATTGGTGGTAGAACTGAAAGTCATAACCTAGAGAGGAAGGTAACCGTTAGATAGACTCAGATTGACTGTGGAGTAATAGAATTGTAGGATCATAAAATGGTTTGGGTTGGAAGGTAATAGTCCTATGCTTTTTTATTTTTTTGTCTCTCAGCTAAGAAATAAACCTTTAATATTACATCTTTTTCAAGACATCATTCAAAGATTAAAATAACGGATTTTGTTGACACGATGTCTATTGCCACTGAGATTTATATCCAAAAAGATCAAGTAGATATCGTCTTTCTGGAAAACCCAGATTAATATATACTGGCTGCCAGTGTCCTTCCAAGTTGCAGAATGAGTGAAAGAGTAAGACTTGGTTTATTCATTTTGTCTTGATTTTAAAAACCACCGCACAGCCTCTTCTGAAAATGTCATGGGCTGAGGCAAGGACAGGGAGGGTTCACTCGCCGCTTATGGTCATGGGCAAGAAACCGACATGACTTGAGGAAACACAAAAAACCCCAATTTAATGTATTAACTGTTTACAGTCAAAACCAAAGCAAGATAATGAGAAAAAGAACTACCTCTTAGAAAGGCACTTCCCCCACCCCTCCCTTCTTCCCAGGCCCAAAAGCTTTGTTCCTGGTTTCTCTACCTTCTCCCCCTGGGTGGTGCAGGGGGATGAGGAATGGGGGTTGCAGTCAGTCCTTCTTGTCTCTGCTGCTCCTTCCTCCTCAGGGGAGGGCTCCTCACAGTCTTTCCCTGCTCCAGCGTGGGCTCCCTCTCACGGGAGAGTCCTTCACAAACTGCTCCAACCTGAGTCCTTCCCACACGAGGTCACAGTCCTTGGACAACTGCTCTGCCTCCCGCATGGGTTTCTTCAACAATATTCATGGCCTCCTTCGGGCACGGCTACTTCTTCCAACGTGGGGTCTTCCACAGCTACATCTCCATGAGCACAGGTGAGCTCTGCTTTTTTTCATGGACCGCACGTGGGACAAACGTGCATCACCGTGCCTCTTCACCGCGGGCTGCAGGGGAATCTCTGCTCCGGGGCACTTCCTTCCTCTCCTTTCTCTTCACTGACCCTCGTGTCTGCACAGTTGCCAACCCCTCCATGTCCTGTGCCCCCTCTTCACTATCGGGGCCGATTGTCTCAGCCCTGGCCAGGGGTGGGTCCAGGATGGATCTGGGGGAACTTCCAGCGGTTTCTTACAAGGGCCAGCTCGGTTGTACCTCCCACCCCTGGCTACCAAAGCCTTGGAGCTGGGAGTGGGGGGAACTCTTACTTACAGGAGCCACCACTGTAGCCCCTCCCCTGCTGCCAAGCAAACCCACCACTCAGAACCACAGCACTGGTGCTCACTGGGCAACCTTTCAGCCTGCACGATCTCAGATTTAATAGGACCAATAACATTTAATATCTACAATTTTAATAAAGTTTAGTGGCTTTAAAATGCTACAGTAATTACTTTCTTCTGTCTCAGGATATTGATGGCGAGTTTGCGATCCATTGCTCATGGAAATGATTCAGCAAGAGGAGCATGGTGACTCCTCCTGTGCAGCGGCTTACTAATGAGCTGGGTTTATCTTTTACAAATCTTTAATCTTTTTATTTGACTTCTTTCATGTAATGTTTTTGTAGCCAAGCTTTTTTAGCAAAGTTGAAGAGATCGAAATAGAGGTAGGAAACTGACAGTAAGTTAGTGGAAGAAAAGCTAAATAACATGGTCAAAGCTGATAATAAAAATTGGATGGAATAGTTTCACTGTATTCTGAAATTTTATTTATTTTCCTGAAAACTCATTTTGGAGGAAACAGATGAGACCATGTTGTAACATCCCATTGATAGTTGTCTCCACTTGTGACTTCTGTGTGCATTGAACCAAACTCTTAAAAACTCAATTGTCAGAGGGGGGGAAAAAAAAAGAGAGGCAGGTGGGAGAATTTTCAAGTTTCAAAAATGTTCCTTTCGGTTACAATGCAAAATTAAAATCTCAGAATTGTTTGTGATTAAAAATCTTTGGAGCATGCAGCTCAGTTGAAAGTATATGGTGTTTTGCTTAAATTTCAAAACAAAATACTTGGAATACACAAATTGTAACTTTTTTTTTTTTTTTTCCTCAGATAAAACCATATAACAGTTTAAAAACTGGCATTTCCTTTTTTTAATTTTTTTTTTTTTTGATATGAAGAAATCTATCAGGGCTTAGTATTTTCTACAAAAATTCTTAGCAAGTCATACTTTGCCACTTGGTAGGTGGGAACCATTAATTGAAACATTTCTCACCTCCTCTACAAAGAAGTCTTTGATGACCTCGATTGCAATTAAGAAGAGCATTCTCTGAAACAGTTGAGTTGTGCTCCCCGCTCCTCCTTTCATCTTGATCAGAATGGTTACTGCATGCTCAGAGCTTCAAACAGCCACTGCTGTCAGTTTGAAGAAAATATGACCAAATTAATGGCATAATTTATCAAGATATAAATATTTCTAGAGTAAATTTTCAAAGAATGCTTTGACATATGACCTCTTTATTGTGAGCTACCTTTAGAATGTTATTGGGTACATGTTAAACTATTTGGTGACAAGGTAATCAAAAGTTATGGATTACGTGGGACTCTGCATGGCCAGACGTGTTTCCCTCCTAGATAACCCTCGACAGCTTCATTATCAGCTAATAATTGCCAGCTCTGCTGTAATATATCCGTCTATTTATTTGTTATTTCACATCATTGTGAACCAACCCCCCACTGCCCTAGTGTTGCCCAAAGGTGGAACAAAAATGCAGACATGCCCTTTTTTTTTTTTTTTTTTTTTTTTTGTTTGTTCTTCTTGGGGAAAAGAAAAGAAGAGAAATTTAAAGCAGAGGGACAGGATCAAGCAATACTGTAATGGTCGCAGTCAAAGGGGATCCACTGAACCTGTGATTTTTGTCAATGTGTATTGTCTGAAATTTTCTAGCTCTGGAGTTAAATCCACTCACAGATACCATTTTTTTACCTTAAAAACTTTTCTTGTAGTTAGTAGCCTGGAGGACATTTTTCATCTCAACTTCAGTGATCAACTCCAGCTGATATAACAGTTTAACAACGATTGTGCACGCTTGCTGTAGCGATTGTTTATTCAGAAGGCTCGCCTCTGTTCAGGATTGTCGAAGTATAGATGTATTTTAATCTGTATAACCACTATGTTGATGTGAGTATTGGTTGATACCACCTATAAATATCTTAACACCTTTATATTGATAGAAGGGTGTCTGCCTGAGCATCCTGCAGTCATTCAATCAGTTTTGCTATCAAGGCAGCTAACTGAAATGGGGAAGGGAAATGCTATATATAGAGAAGGGCAGGTAATTTCTGTCACTGCTTTGAAAACTGCTGCCTTTTCCAATCAACGGCATCTTTCTATGAACAGAATAGGCATTTTAACAAAAACTGCAGTAAAATGAATGCCATTTGTATTGATAATTATGCTATTTGCTCTAGAGAGCTCTTTGCTGTTACAAGAGCTGGTTCAGAACTTGCCAATCCTGTCTCTGTCAGCCTTGCCCTTCTCTGCAGCAGACATTAGCTCACTCCTCTAAAGTTAATATTTAAGGATCTTGGGGATCATTCCTTCAGAAGTTCACATGAGCTGTTATCAGCAGCAGCATTCTTTGTTGAGATGTACTTGCAGTACAAGACAGGGATGATTTTCCCATTGGAAACAAGAAATCCTTAAATTCTTTCTTATTCTGCCCTTGATAAAACACAATATTGCCTCGGCTTTGTGTGGGCTACATTTTCACCCCCTGGGAGCTTCTAGACCTTCAAAAAAGAAAAAGTATGACGCTAATTGAGTTTTCTTGTTCCCTTTCAAGTTTCAGCATCGTGACTCTGCTTGGGCATCTGGACGCGAGTGTTCATGCTCACTCCTGCCAGGGGACCGACTGCCGCGTGCCGTTCCTCCCTTTGCCCCCACCTGCTTCCTCTTCTCTTCCCTCCCAGAAGTCACCTTTCTTGAGACATGGGAAAGCCATCAGCACGTCCTGCTGCTCTGAGGGATGTTTGCTGGCTCTCTTTGCTCTTGGAGGTGGGTGACATCTCTTTTCTTTCCCAGGCTGGACTGAAAGCAGTGGCCAGACCTGGCATCTTCCAGCTGAGTCTTTTCCACCAGCCAGGAGGCGGGAGGAGAGATGTCTTCGTGCTGTGTAGGTAACACACACACACGGCTGTGGAGGAGGAAGTGCTGGCAGGAGGTGGTGGATGATGGAGCCAGTCACTGGGGCAAAGCCGAGGGCCACCCGCAACCAACCAGCCTGCTCAGCTGAGATGGGGTGTGGGAAAGCTGCGATGTCTTGCACCGTTGGTGAACATTGTCAGAGAAGGGGAAAGGCACACAGCTGGCGTGGCTGTTCCCTCCTTGGAAGAAAATACTGTAAATTACAGTTATGCTTTGAGAATGATTTGTTGTTACCCTGTTCATCCACCTGTTAGAGGCATTTTGTTTTTCTGCCTTTAGCAAAAATCTTCCCTGATAAGCCTATTTGCCAGCGGGGACAGTTGGCTCACTGGGTCATTCGCACTGCTCATCGCATCAGGATAATTTCCCCTGGTTTCTGGCTGAGGACTTGAATGGTGCTCTAGCAGAGATTTACGCTTAAATGTGAACCCACCTATTACTGTTTTCACAAAATGGCTCGTACCAATGTCAGTCTGACCTACGGTGTTTATACAGTAAGAGGTGATGGTTGCCATCAGCTGCCAAGCTCACCCAGACTCAGTGAATGCTGGAAGGAGAAAGATCCTGCATCCTACTACCAAGCTGAGGATGCCAGTCCATGCCAGGGGAAAGTGTTTGGGAGACAATCAGACCCAACACCTTGGGAAGTGAGCTGATTCTTGTGCCTGGTCCTGCTTTACCTGCAGAAGGGCTTTCAACGCAGCATCTGCATAGACTATGTTAACGCCCTTGCACAGTATGACTGATTTTTTTTTTTATTAAGTAAACAGAAGGTTTTTGAATTTCTACCAGAGCTTTTAAACCTGCTTAGAATTTCAAAACCAGTTTTAGATTGAAGAAAAAAAAAATATAACAATGAAGGAAAATATTCAAATCCTCCCCTACCCCCCAAAATAAAAAGAGGAAAAAGTCATGTCACTTTAATACTAAAGTTAAAAGACTTTGATGGTGAGGAGAATTTAGTAGAAGAGAAAATGATGGGGGTGACAAATCTTTGAAGAAGGGAAAATGGAGTGCTATTTTTAAAATTCTTTTATTCTTTTCAGATTGTGGTATTTTACAGAGCCTTACAGATGACAAAGCAGCTGCTTCCCCTGTGCTTGACTGAATGCTTTCTCCACACACCGCTGCGTTGGGGTTTTTTTCTTTTTTGTGTCACATTGATCTTCTCTGGTTACGCTGGCTCTAATATGCCATTAGGTGCCTTTGGCTGCCGACAGTGAGGGAGAAGATCAGGTTCTTGTGGGCAAACTGCCATTAGGCTCTTCCTAACATGACTTATAGTATTATGAACCGTGTCTACTCTTTGAAGATATTTTGAGAGGTAGAGTCACCTTATTATTGTTTTTACTTGTACTGAAGGAGTTTCTAGGGGCCCTTGTCCCGAGACGCCATGCAGGTGTTACACAAATGGGTATTAAAAGGTAGCGCCTGCATCCCAGAGCTTGCCTTTGAACAGATGAGACAGAAAAAAAGGCAATTATTCTCCCCTGTTTGCAGCAGGTACATAAAGTTCTCCGGTGCTGCACATAAAATTTCAGCAAGCTCTGAATAGAAGTGATATGGGCAAAGGAGAATGATACTCCATCTCTCCTAAAACCACCACCTTCTCACAACCTCTAAGGTGACGTTGTGTGTTAGAGCAGTAACACAAGGTACCCACAGTGGCTAACACCTGCAAACAGAGTGAATCAGTTGTGTTAGCCAGCCTGGCATCTCTCATTCCTACTGAAGGTGTTAATCACTACCCCCAGTTGCCCCAGAAAGTCCATGTTGCCTGGTCACCAGTTTTCGGGGGTATGCCAAGAAGGCTCATGCTGCCCAATGCACTGCAGAGCAACTTCTGTAAACGTGCAAACCAGCTTTATTGTCCCACCTTGGATTGCTGCCGGGACGTGGCGGCGATGAGGCCGCTGGTGAGGATGTTGTTGGCTGTCACACCAGTCAGTGCTGTCTGATGGGTTCTATCTGGCTATAATGGTCTGTGGGCTCTTTGCTAAGGCTGTGGGTGGCTAGGGCAGCATTTCCAATCTGTAGAGCGCTGCACACAGCAGAAAGTTAGTAAATGTTGTGTTTCTAGGTCCTGCCATAATACGTGTATTCATAAGAAATAATAATAATCAACAAGGAATCTTTCTCCAATTACATCTCTAGGCTTGCATGCTCAGATACCCTTCTTCTGCCCCCCGCTTTCTGCTGCCCCCAAATAAACTCAACACTGCTTGCCATGTGTGGGATGTTAAGGATGCCTGTCTTTAATAATTTAAAAGAATTAGCATAATGCTTGACTCGTTGGGTTTCTATAGGGAAACAGTAACCTCCAGGGGTCATTTAGAGTCCAGTCATGTTCTAACAGACTTCACTGAGAGCAGTATCAGGTCCTTAATTTATACCTAGCTTTAAAATTTTCCTTGAAGCCCTAAATTATGTATTCATAACCAATTTCTCATACAACACATAACGGCTAGAACTGCACACATTCAAAGGATTATTTTGCAGTTATTTACCTTTGCCAAGGGTCTTCAGATCCAGAAATAAAAAAATCCCTGTGAAAATGAAAAGCAGTACCAATTCTTAGTGAAAGGCACCAGTGCTATATAAGGAGACACTGCAATTCATGTAGTGTCTGAACTTGGCCCAGGAATGTCATCTAAGTGCTAAGTGAATAGATCTTTTCTTCTTTTTAATGTGGGGGACATCCTCCAGTTAGAGGGAAGGCTAAGACTATTTTCTTATCTATTTTAAATTGGGATTTTTAAGAGGTTAGAGTCTGAAGTTAGACATGCGTTTAGGAGTTGCTCTCCTTTGACCAGTCAGCCCTTATAGGAACCAAGGGTGGAAGGGACCTCGGGAGGGTTCCCAGCCTGTCTCCTTCAAGGCCAGGCCAGCTCTGGTTAAACCATTTCACCCCTCAGCTTCCATTCAGGCTGAAGTCCCACAATACAGGGGAACAGGGAAGGCTGACAAAGTCTGATGTCTCTTTATGGTTCCTATTTGTATTAAAAACCCCGACTAGATCTGGTGTTGTACGGGAGCTGCTGCATATTGCTGATAGTGGAAGGACTGCAGAGACCAGCGTGACTTTTGCCTTTCCTTCAGAGGATTGACAGTTACTGCCCGAGAGCTCAGAGGCTAAATCTTCAGGGTGCTCCATCAGTCTGGACAGGCACAGCACAATGAGCCTTTCGGTGGTTGGATTTGCGAGGGGGTTGAGCATATGCCACTGAATATGACTTGAGCGGTCACAGGTCCTCCCCCAAGGTTTTGAATTTTTATTGTTCTCTGGGTGAGGTAAATTATTACCTCTGTTTGATTACTGAGTGCTGTGCGAGTGTGTTTGTATTTATGCTCCTGGGTGGTTACTGTCAACATAACTACTGCAGACCACTCAGAGCTTTGAGTGGGCGCAATCTGTCAAACTGGGAATCAGATATAGTAAGCCCTCCTCCTCCTTGGGTAATTTTTTTGAGAATGTGCCACTGCCAGCGTTTGGAGCTGGGAGAAGGTTATGGCTAGGTGTGGAGGAGTTTGGTTTAGAGCTAAAGCAGCTGTGAGACATCAAAAAGAGAAGGGGGAAAAGTCTTGATGTGCCTCAGGGCCATAACAGCATTGAACATCCCACCCTGCTGTGAAACGGCCAGCCAAGGCAGCTGCGCTGGCTCCTTGGGTGCCTCATGCCTAGTTAGTCCCAAGGCAACGTGGGGACTGACTGTATACTTTGTCCTATACCCTACACACCCCAGGGTGGGCTGGTTTGGGACCCAAGGTGGTGCCCTACGTGACCATGAGCGTGGGAAGTGGAGAGCAAAGCTCAGGGTGGCACTGGACAGTTGCGATGAGGGAGCGAGCAGTGTCCTTGGTGATCCTACCAGAGAGGTTCAGCTAGAGGCGCACGCTCAGGGGGCTGGAAAGACAAAAGCAGAGCAAGCAGAAAGAGAAAATCTTGTCTGATGGTGGATAGACGAGATGCCTCCTCTGTCTATGCCTTTCTAGGTGCGAGTGGCTCTGTTAGCTTATCCCCACCTCCTACGTGGACAGTCATCCGCTCCTGCTTTTTGAGGAGTGTCAAGCTCTCTCCTGAAGCCCACAGGATCATTCTTGTTGCTGATGTCTCCCCTTCCTCCACCCACAGTGAATCTGGTCTGCCTCTGCTGTGAAACCAAATTCTGCTCGTGCTGGAGAGACCACGTGGACTGAGGGCATGTGTAAGAGCTCACACCCAAATCAGGTGGTGCTTAGCCAAAGCAGGAAAAAGAAAACAATAATGAAATGCAATTAAAGAGGAGAGAGCAGATGAAAATAAAAAAAAATAATATGTGGCAAGCTGTGATTAATATTGGAAAACAGGTAACAGGAAGAGGAAAACTAAAATAGGAGTAATTTAAAAAGACCATAGGCAACAATTAGACCATGAAAGATGACCGTAGGCAACACAGCCAATGTTAGCTGGCTTGTGCTCAGGGAGAAAGCAGAGCTGAAACAGAGGTACTGTGAGAACTGGTCTCTGAGTCCTGCTTTCTTTCAATTAAGGATTACTTCTTATCTTTTGTTTCTTCTAATGAGGACTGCAAAACCTGGTTGGGAATTTACCAACTGTTTCCCTTGATTTCGTTGTTTCTTGTTTTTTTTCTTCTCTATGACATTGTGATAGTTATCATATTTGTCTCTCCTTAAATGGATCATTTGCAGGAAAATTACCATATAGATCTGCCTAAGATAGCAGCTAATTGAACACTCAGAAGATAATCAGTGATGCCCGCCTGGAAGTCAGACAACATACTAAAGGGTTTCATGGGGCAGGCGAGGACATATCCCAAATTAGAGACTAGTGTCAACAAGAGGTGATGCATAGAAAATAATACTTTTTTTTTTTTTTTTTTTTGAGTAGGTGTGTAGTTCTCATTTGCTTTTAAAGTATAAAAATTCCTATGTCATCCTACAGGTAACTTAGGTTTCAAGCCTTTCTATACTGTAAGGTAAATAATATCAGTCTTCTTCAAGACTGATTGAGAAATGTGCTGAAACAAACTGATTATACTTGTGTTCCGGAAATATTCCCTGACAGAGTCCATGGCACCCAATAATTATTGTAGCAATTACAAAGCCACATGTGAAAATTTCTTTGGACTGCCATAGGAGTCCTAAAGGTTTATCATCCTATAGGTTTATCAAGGCTCTCATGCTCCTTTTTTCCCTTGTTTTAAAATTATTGACTTCAGGATTTGGTTTCTGTATATTAGTGGCTTATGTGGAATTGATGGAAATCAAGATGGTATTATTGTGTACAAGGACATACACAAATATGATTTTCTCTGTGGTTAGGAAAGTTCTATGTTCTTTCCGTCTCCGTTTCATCTTTCTGCTCTCTGCACAGTCCAATGGTAACATAAATAATATTAGAACAATGCACTGACTCACTTTTGTCCCTGTTTCTGGTTAGTTAAATTATTAATGAACGCTTGGTGCAAGACTGATTTCAGCTTACTTTAGCAGCCTGCAGTGCATACATTTATATATGATCTAGCTTTTTAGGGCTCTCTTTATAGTCAGTGAGGGAAAAACAATCCCAAGGAGTGATGCACATCATGAGTTTTAGGTATAGTCCTTAAATGAGTTGAATTATTCCCTAAAACCACTCATTTTTTAGTCCAGCTAGCTCTGATGCAGATGTCTGAATTTGGAGAGATGAATCTTGTCCTTTGTTCAGTTGTCGTCTCTGTGTGTACCTGGATCGTTCCTTAGGCTCATCTTTACCTTGAGGTAGCTGAGGGCACAGTTCCTCTCTGGCTTGAGGTGCTGCAGGGAGCGATCTCCCTTCATGAGCACCCGCTGACTGTTAAAATAACCTCAGGTTTTTGTGTTTGTCCTTGGCTGCTTTTCATTAAGGCATCTAATGCTGCTCATGCTGTGTGAAATGCCCAACAGATTCAGTCTTTCAAAAAATGTGGCAGAAAGATGCTTCATGTCATGACTCCGGTTTCCCTCACGTAGGAAAAGGGTTTGAGAAGCTTGGACAGTTCCTGCTCAGCAGGATCTGGAGCAGCACCTCAGGCTCCAGGTGAAGTCCAGGGTTAAGCAGTAGCTTGGAGGGGATTTTTTTAAATTTTTTTTTAAATGGTAGTTTGGTTAGAGGTCTGTTAGTTCTGCCTCAGCCTCATGCCAGTGGCCCAAGTCCTTTACTGGATGTAGCTGCTAATTGTATTTGCAACACAGGGATTTATAGACACATTTATTCTGGATGAATCTAATCACTGCATTGCTTTTATAAATGTAGCTGCATCAGGAGCAAACAGTGCATGAATGATATGTCTCGGCAGGATTGATCGTGCCCTTAGGAGCTAACAGCAGCACCCAGAGAACAATTGCATTCTCCTGCTCCCAATAATGAAGTACTATTTAGAAACAGAAAGCCATTATGTAAAACTTTGAGAAATGATACGATTACATTACATTACACGTACTTTTGTCATAGGCCTGGTTCATTACATAAAATTTAAATATCTTCTGAGATGGAATTCTGTGGTGCTGTTTTCCAGCTCCTGTGCTCCAAGGCACTTTGCCTTTCTGTTAAAAGATGAAAGAGAACTGTTTAGGGTTGGAAATATCATTTATTCTGAAAATTAAAAAAAAACCAAACTTGCTTAGAAAAAGAAGCAGTGTCTGAAAACAAGCAGTTATCACATTAATTATCGGTTGCTTTGATATTATGTAACCCGTTAATTTGCCAGTATCTATTTCATATTTTGGTTTACCAGGTTATTACAGCTAGATGTGACTCAAAGAAGTGAACACAGGCTTCATACTTCTAAGGTCGTCCATCCTGTGTAGTCAGTCTGATTTCATGGTAATTGTTTATGGATTTAAATTTAAGCCTGAAGTATTTTTCTTTCTTTTGCGTGGTAGCTGGTCTTTGTGCGCTGGTTTCAACTGCAGCATGACAGAAGTTGTGTGATGGGAAGAAGGATGAGTTGTGTTAATCATCCAGTTTGTGCAGTGTGCAGTAGTCTCTCCTGCTTGATCTAGAGAAAGTGAGACCTGGGGAGACAAGCTGGTAGGAAATGCTACCGTGGCATTTCTGAAAAACTCATGAATGCTCCTAAATCTTAAGGACTTTTATCTGAGGCTGGGACTGCAGCAAACACGAAGCAGTGCCTGAGCATTCCGGAATTGTCTGCGTGTATCTCCTTGCTTTCACGGACAGTTCTAGGTTAAACAAGCTTTTCCTTGAAGGGGAGATGTTAGACATTGCATATCAACTCTTCTAGACCTTAAAGGCTTTTATTTAACCAGGACTCTTCCATAATGTGAAAAGTGATCAATGCTGGTTCTTAAAGAAGCCCCCAGGACCCCAGAGGCAATATGGGGTTAATTGTACCCCGTCTGTACCCACTGAAGAGGCTCTGTCCCTTGGAAAGAAAAGCAAGGAACGGTTTTAAGTGCATCAACAGTCTGTTATTTAAAGGCAGTTGCTTTCCACACTCCTGTCTCAGTAACTCGTTGTGGATGGTTTCAGCAAATGTGTTGCATCAAGAACTCACTAACATTAGTGGCTTGAGCTAGGGTTGATTTTTTCCCCTGTGGTCTCCTGGTGTTTTCTAACGGGCTGTGTTGCATGCTGCTTTTCAAAGTCAGTTCTGGGGCAGCCATGCTATGTAACGGGGGGTGTGTGTGTATTTGCACGGGAGGAGAGGGATGCTCTGTAGGAAAACCTGGGAGAAGCCTGGCACTCCCCGGAGAGCTGACAAGACCTGATTAATCAGATACATGTTTAAGATTTTGTACTTAAGTCGTACGGCACAGAAGCACTGGAGTAGTTCCCACAGACTTTCCAGTGCTCTGGGCTTCAGCAGCCTCCTGAAGTGATTAATTATGATTTTGGTTTGACTGGAATTAAGACTCTCAAGATGTCATTAGTCCTTACCTCACATATCATGACAGACAAAATTGTATCTCCATTTAGACAATTTCATATTATGACTTTCTTTTCAGTATTGTTCTTTTTTATAACAGAAGCTATCAAAAGCTTAAAGAAAGAGATAATTGTTTTTATTGAAGGCAGGCAGTTTTGTAAGTACAGAGATACAGGGATGGGAAGTCTGCTTTTCTTTATGGTGGTCTTGCACATGATGATGTAAAGGGATGCTCTTCTTTCCAGGTGCTTTGGCATGGCAGGACCCATGGTAGGAGCTGAGTTGCAAACAGCAAGTGGTGATGTTGGATGGGCTGAGGAGGTGACTGCCTGTTGTCTGCTTCGTGTTTTCCTCAGCAGTTGCCACCCTGCTGTCGTTTTGTTCATGAACAAGTTCCTCTCTGCAGTCTCCAGCCTCCTGGGTTAATGATGTTGGTTTTTCTTCTTGCCTGGTATTTGTTCATCACCTTAGCAATGCTGAAGCCGTCTTTGCTGTGTCATCCACCCCAGGCTGGGTGTCTGCTGTGTGGGAGTGAGCCAGGTAGATGTGTGCGAGGGTGGCCCGGATCTTCTTCTGTCTGCTGGGAAGGATTTGTGGTCCCTGGCTCAAACAAGCTGCTGGATGCTCAGAAATCAGACCTCCTCCTGCTCAGCTCTTTACGAGCTGCTTGGGATCCAGAAAGCTCACTCCTGTGAAGCCCCCAAGTCTTTCCGTGTGAGAACAGCTCAGATCTAGGGGAGCATGAAGGTTTTTAGTAGCAATGGCCAAAAACATTTTGCAGGAACCCTCTGTGCAGCCTCCCGAGCACGAGTGCTATCTTCTGTTGGGACTGGAGATCACTCTGAGCCTGTAGCTAGATAGCAAGAACCATTGCTGTGCAGCGCTTTGTATGTGTATCCAATATGTTTTCTCTTTAAATATGCTTTGTTTACAGAACAGGATAAAGTCCTGATGTACATTGTGGTGGATAAGGAAGGGAAGTAGTAGCCCTGTGTCTGCAAACTGCATCCCATGATGTGATTGAGTGCTACCATGCAGAGAGGGACAGGTCCTTTCACTGTTTTCCCTCTTTGCCCTTTTATGTCCTACGAGCCATTTTCCAACTTTTTTAGTCACTCACTGCTGAGAGTTCTAAGAAAGTATTAAAGTTATAAACAGGTGGAACCCCCTGCAATTGGTCTTGAAAACAGCGTGGTTGCATTTTGATGGTATTTCTCCTTCATTTCAATATATTCTCATGAATAAAATGCCTTATGCCCTACTCGATTCTATTCAAGCTAATAAATTGCTGTTGAGAACATTGAATTGCAGAAGCCTGTCATTAGCATCTCACACGAGCTGCGTTTTGGTTTGGCAGTCAAACCGAATTAAACTCCGCCATGCACAAACCCAATTTAAAAGCCCAGTGACTGCCCCCTTCCTAGTGATCCCAGGTGGTGACCCTTCATGAAACTCAGTGCTGTAGAGCTGCTGGGAGGTGACAATCGTACAACCCTTCCACTTCTGCAGTCACCCCCCCACCCTGTTCTGTAGCTTTGGTTAAACCCCATTTTCCATTCAGGTTGTGGAAGAAAGGCAGCAGTAAAACTTGTCAGAAACTATGGATGCTAAAAAGACCACGAGATTAGGTTTTGACTTTTTTTTTTAAGGGGTATGAACATGTAGGTAGTGATGTAGAGAGCAAACTAAATGTCTTGTTTTTGTAAGCTTTGAAATGTTGTGTGTGTCAGCAGGAGCTCCTGAAGTCTCCCCATTTGTTTTTAATCCAACCCTTTGTGACATCCCTAGGCATAGAGATGAGAGCTCAGTATATGACCTTATTTCAGAGATATTGGCTCTCTCTGTCCATATCTTTGTTCCTGAATATCTGAGGGCCAGGACAGAATAGAAACTCCTCAGGTCCAGCACTGCTGGCTAATTACTGTGACACTCAGAGAAGCTCCGGACAGCCCTGAAACTCAGGAAGCCGTTTCAGTCCCTCTGCTGCCAAGTGGTGCCTGCTAAGAAGTGTGAGATGGATTTTGTTTTATTTCCTGTTATCTGATAAAATGTCTGTGTGGTTGTAGCTTCCCACTTATTTCTGGAAAGATGCACTGCATTTCAGAATTGCAAGCTGTTTTATGAGGAACCACAGTTTTCAAATTATGCAGTGGTTTGTTTTTGAGTCAAAGCTTTCGCTCCTGGAAACAAGTCATTACAGGAGTTTACTGCCTTATTTTAGGAAGAAAAAGAACCCCCACAGTTATTAGTTTTAGTGGTTGCAGTGAAAAACTCAAAGTTATGACTCAGATTTACTACAAAGACAAATTAGAATGTCAGTAAAAATAATCCAACATTTGGGTTTTTTTTTAAAGCTGGAATTCTAACACAACTTTAAAAAAAAAGGTTCTCTGTCTGCCTTATAGTCTTTGAACTTTTGTAATTCATAAAGTTGATAGGACAGCTGTGGCTTGTGGTCCTCATTTGAGCCCCCTCATCCCTCTGTCCCTCCTCGGGAAGCACAATGTGTCTGGTGAAACCCTGTGGTTTCATTCCACATTGCTGAAACTCCAGACTCAAAAAAAAAAAAAAAGACAGATTAAAAAGATTCCTGAGGCAAAGAGTGGGGAGGTCTGCTCTTGCAGAGAAGACTGAGGAAACTTGGACAGAAATGACACCGAAGGTCTGAAGGAATCTCCCTCATGAAAAGCTTTAAGAACAAGTTTGGCCAGACCCCTTTCAGGAGGGGCGTTGGCACAGTGAAGCATTTTGTCAGGGGATGGACTAAATGGCATCTTAAAATATTTTTCAGTTCTATCTTTCTTTGTTTTCTGCTCTTGGACTTTGTGAATGAGTTGTGAGTGACCCTCTGAATCTGTTTTTTTTCCCCATCTGAAGATAATAATAAATCACAGATAATATATTATATA
>NW_010100913.1:0-899 GCF_000699245.1 Pterocles gutturalis
GGGGCACCAGGTGTCACGCAGGATTGCTTGTCGTTAGAGACATACACTTCACAAAAGTAAAACTCTTCCCCCAGTTCCAGCCTTCAATGTGATTTTTTTTTTTTCTTTTATGGCAGTCCGCAGAATGGCAATTGGGAAACTGTACTCCCTCCCATCCTCTCTGGAATTGGGTTGCTTGGATTTTTTTGCGGTTTGATTTTTTTTTCTCCCATTCCGGCTCTTTCTCAAAGATTCACCCTCTTTTAATTTTTTTTTTCTTTCTTTTTTTTTTTCCCTTCATCCCATTGACTCTGCTCGGCTTTTGCTTAAGATGAGCAACCAAAAAAACAAACAACCCTCCCCTTATATGTGCCAACAGACCTTTCTCGGAGACCAGTAAAACAAACAAAAAAACTTTCACCTGCAAGAGAAGATAGTGTACAAAATTATCCCCCCGCTCCCGTCCCGTATCGAGTACAGCTGTCATTCAATGAAAATTGAGGGAAGAGATGCATTTTCCACGCGGGGACGGAGCAAACAAGGTGGCAGCAGGCGGACGGGTAGGTAGGACACCTATTTCCTGCTCATCACGCGGGGAATCGTTTTTTCCAGCTGGGGCAGGTAGTGGTGTTCTTGCAGAGGTGCAGGAAACAAATCCCCGGCTCTCCTCTATCAGAATATCAGGCTTGCGTTTGATGAAACGTGTATTAATCACTTTTCTCCACCTCCCTCCTGATTTTTATTTGTTTCCCTCGGTTGCGGGACCTAGGTGGTCAAAAAAAAAACCCCACCAAAAAACAAAAATAAACCCCAAACACTTGCGTTTGTGGCGGCACTTTGTCGTCCGGGCAGCACCCCACATGAGATTATTGCCGGGGATTTATTTGCATTCAGCTGCAAACACCCCACCCCGGCTGCTG
>NW_010100914.1:0-1155 GCF_000699245.1 Pterocles gutturalis
CTAACATTCTGTGATTCTGTGAAATTTGGACAACTGTATTATTCAATATCATATTTAGGACCGCCAAATCCAGTGGTTTGAAGGCAGACCAGAAAATACCAGACAAAGACCATACCACACGCTCTTCATGTTCATCCATTTTCTGTGTTGGCTTATAAATTCACTTTTGATAGCTAACATAGACATGCAAATCAGTAGGTGCAGACTTGTATTTTCGCTTTCACAGGCAAAATTTCTGAAGATGCCCTGAAATTTATCCAAAAGATTTAAGGTGTTTTTCTGGTCACTAATTGGCTATTTTTAAGCTTAGATAGCATGCCGTATTTCCACTTGGGAACTTCCTTTTTCCCCCACACAAATTCCTCACTACGTTGAAAAGAGCCTCTTGTATAGTAAGCAGCATGCTTGTGCTCCTCTAATGCTCCATTCCAAGACATTTACAGAACACTCAAAAAAACCAGTTTCTTGCTATTTAGGAACTGATTGTGTAGAAATTTTGTAGATCTGAGGCGAAAACATTTAGATTGCATCCCTACAACTGAGAAACATCCAATCAGATAAGCCTTGGTATCTTTGAAGAAAAGGTAATTGCTTTTCCTTGAGGAGAATTCGAGTGATATGCCAGTCAGTCAGGTAGCTTGGACCGATTACTGATAACACAGAGGTGAGGAATGGTCCAAAGAACACACAACGCAACAAAGACCAAGGATCACCAGCGTATCACTCATTTGCATATCAGCCACTTGCATCTGGTGTGCCCAGGAAGGGAAACATAAGCTGTGTGCCCCCAGTAAGCAGTGACGGTCTTTGGATGCAATAAGCTGCGCTGAGGGATCAGCCATTCCTTATCCTGTTGAACGCTCACAAACGGACGTCGAGGTGGTGCCGCCGCGTGGCGGACAAAACGTGTCCTCTGGCACGCTGCCCCTCCCGTGGGGCAGCCGCCAGCCTGCGGGATGGGGGCCGGGGGGGCTGTGACTGTTTGGGGGGCTGCCTCCTCTTTATTTCTCTAGTGGAGACCCTCTTTTTGGGGGTGGTGGTGTATCCAGATGTAAATGGCATTATTAAGGTAACGAGCTGCTGGCTGGGGACAATTCCCTAATTCCGTGTGGTTTTTGGGGGTGAATAAAAAGGGTGGTTGGGAAGGTCTGGGGA
>NW_010100914.1:1244-2055 GCF_000699245.1 Pterocles gutturalis
GGTAGGGGGGGGATGGGGGGGGTCCCCCTGAAAAAAGGAGGAGTCACAGCTCAAAAATGCCTGAAAAATCTCTGAGGGGGGGATTTAAAAACATGAAAACCTGTAAATATTGTGTGTGAGGTGTTGAAACAGAGGAAAATATCTAATTTTTACATATATTGAAAAAATAATATATACAAAAGGGTTTTAAAATAAAAATCTACATTTACTATATTATATAAAAGACATTAGAATAAAAAAAAAGGTAAAGATGTGTAGGCTTTTAAAATACACAAGTAACTCTTGAATATATACACTAAAAAATAAAGGACTTTAAAAGAAATTTTGTGCGTGAAGGAATTTAAAACTGGAAAGCTCTGAATACATAGAGCTACCTACACTTACTATGTGCTACACAGTAAATCTGAATAGATACTGTAGGTAATCTAAATAGAGATTATACCTAAATATCTAAGTCTAAATTTAATAATAGATGTAAGTGCAAATAGAGAAGCCTAAAAAAAATTTCAGTGTCAAAATATGTAAGTGTAAATATATATATAATCTCTATGTAAATACATAGTCTGAATAGATGGAAATAGATGCATTAATAGATGTGGGAGAGAGAAGGTTTTTAAAACACAGCAACTATTTACTGGAAAGGATTTAAGAACTGGGTTTGAAAGGGGACAGAAAAAAAACCAATTTTGGGCTCCTGGAAAAGTCAAATCTGCCGATTTTGAGGTTGTGGGAAAGAATCAACCCCCCCCGAGATGGAATATGCTGTTAAAGTAAAAAACCCCAGTTTGTACCGGACGGAAAAGCAGAAGCC
>NW_010100914.1:2132-2828 GCF_000699245.1 Pterocles gutturalis
GGGGCATCAGGGGTGGCCGCCCCCCAGTGTCTTGTCCCCCTGTGCTGTGCCGCCACAAACACTCCCCGCGGCAGCGCTGACCCCGCGGCAGAGTTACTCCCGTTGCCGCCCGCGTCTGTCCGGCCCGTGCATGTCGCCGCGCTCCCGCGTTTGTCCCCGCCTCCCATGCACATCTCCGCCCTCTCGTACGCGTCCCCGCCCCCCGTGTGTCGCTGCACCCCGTGCTCAGGAGACGCGCATGCGCACAGAGGCGTTTCGGCCGTGCTCGATGCTGCCACCCGATTACCGAGATTCGGTTCTGCAGCTAGGAAGCTGCGCATGCGCACAGACGCGCTTTGGCCGTGCTCGATGCTGCCACCCGATGACCGAGAGTCGGTACTGCCCCCAGGAAGCCCAGACGCGCTTTGGCCGTGCTCGATGCTGCCACCCGATGACCGAGAGTCGGTACTGCCGCTAGGAAGCCGCGCATGCGCACAGAGGCGCTTTGGCCGTGCTCGATGCTGCCACCCGGTGACCAAAATGCGGTACTGTGTGCAAAGAACTTGTTTCCCCGGCGACACATCCTGGTACTGGTACAAGATGGACGGATGGGGGACAGAGGGAAACGGTCTCGTTCCACGGCCCTGCCCTGTCCAAGACTATCCGTACCTCTGTAAGGACGGGAACAATGTGCCGCGGGAGTAACGGCTATCCCAC
>NW_010100915.1:0-23995 GCF_000699245.1 Pterocles gutturalis
GGCCCCCAGCCAAGGGCAAACCCGTCACATGGCTGATTGAGATTTTTGCTGGGAAGATTTTTTCACTTTTTACGCCTGTCTCCACCTAACACTTTTTATTTTCTATCTATCTCACTGGTGGACAACTTATGTGACTTAAAGTCACCCCCAAATGATGTCCTATTCTGTCATAAATCTTGTCTGAGCAAATGGCCTCTCAAAAAAAATCTCTGAAAGCTTTCATTGTATACAAAACTGTGGCAAAACCGGGACTGCTCCCTCTTTTTAGTTTTTAAAGCTGAAATAACTGAGCAGGTGGTAAACTTAAACCTAATAATCTAGGATAATGAAGTGCATTTTTATGTTATGTGAGCAGGTGAGAAGAACCCAGCAAATGAGAGACTTTCAAAATTCTACGAATCCTCACCCTATTCCTCTCACAGACATTTCAGTCTATAGCATTATCTAGGCAATTTCTGTTTTCCTTTTCTCCTGTTCTGGTTTCACCCTTGAACAATTTTGGAGGAAGTAGATATTCAAGGGCCCAACTGTGTTATTTCTTAAAGACAAATTTAAAATAAAATAGTGAAAAAAAATACCCCCAAGCACTGTGCTTTCTAACAGCCAAAATAAAAATGAAGGTAATACTAAGAAAGAAGAAAATACTCAAACAAATCTTACTCTGATATTCTGTCAGTACACCAGTATCTTGCTGGATGCATCTTGAGTAAGTGCTGTTTTAATAAAATAAAAATTAAAAAATAATTAAAAATGTGTTGTATCTGTTCAAATCAAGGCCCTAGTATTCAGCTTCAGACTCCCAAGGTCACTTGGCCAGCTTGTGATTACAACAGCAACTTCAGCGCTCGGTATTGTCCTACGGCTGTGGCAGGTCAATGGAAAAATGTTCTTTAAACACCATAAGCATCTGATTGTGCAATACCTAAACCAGTGTCATTGATTATTCACAGTGCTGGACCGCTCAAAGCTGGGGAAGTAATTAGGGCTTTTTGTGTGGATTATCCACTGAGAAAAGGTCAAATAACTACAAACAGTGCCAGAAAACAGGAGTCACCAAGGACCTCAGCCTCCGTGATCAGTTAAGAAATGCTAAAGCAGGGTTTGATAATGATGTGCTTATGCCAGGTTCTACAGGATTTGATCATTCTGTCATAGAAATCCAATGAAGCATGAGTGATGGCTACTTTTTCCCTTGAAGCTTGCTTCAGGTCCCTGATGCCCGTCAAGCAAGTTTGTCAGTGAAACTTGACTGAGAAGAATTTAAAAGGCAGTTTTTGTTCCAAGGGGAAATGTGCATATATGCATGTATATATGTGTGTGTGTGTGTAAGTAAATGACTGCCCAGTCATTTTAGACATGTACTTTCTAATTTAGATCCAAATACTTGTTTTGTTCTATCTTTTGTCCCCCCCTGCTGAAAAACCTGCCTTTGCTGATGGTCCATGCTGCACCCGCTCAGAGAGCTTTTACCAGAATGCACCCCCAACTCTCCAAATGGGAAGTCTGTACAAAGAACAGCCTTCTGCTAATGACTTTCTCCCTATTGAAATGTGAGAAGCAATAAAAGAAGCCCCTAATTTTGTAACAGCATTTCCAACGTTTGCCGAGTTTACAGGGGTACTGCTACTTAGCAACACCTTGTAAATTTAATTGCTAAGCCAGGGTGTACAAAGCATTCCAGTTCCATATGGGAGCCATTCCTTACAGACCTCCTTCCCTAGGAGCTCCCAGTGTTGTAAATCTCTTCCCCTCCTCCCGTCCCCGAATTGCACTAACACTTTGGATGATTAGGGCTGCAGCAGCAATCAACATTTTCTCCTAGTCCGTTTCCATTGATCATTTAAATGAGAGATTACTCTGTTTTCCCATTTTAGCCCATGGATCAATTGTTTAAAACAATAGACAGAGGTTAGTTCAGAAGGCTGGTGCATCAAGAGAAACACATAAACTCTGTCCTTCTTGTGCAGGGGAAAATACTTTTTTATTACCTGGGCAGAGGGAAAAAAGCCAACGAAAGAGGACATGCAACGAAAGGAAACTTAAACAAAAAAGAAACAGTGGCAGCCAACAGTCTGTATATTTGGCCAAGTAAAGGCAGGGTCTTGTAATACCTGTAGTGAAAATACAGGAAGTGAGAGCGGGATGAAGCAAGTCAGATGAAAGCGATGGGGGCAATTCACATCATGGAAGAGTATTTCAAGTGTGCAATGAACAATTGAGGCTTTTATTTTTAATAGAAATCTTATGGCATTGGCAAGAGAAGTGGAAGACTGACAAACTTTTGACAGGCTGAGCAGCTGAGCCGTCTGTAGGACTTGGTGGATAAAGGGCGTGGAGAGATGAATAGTTCCTGTAGCCTCACGAAGCATCTAACGGTTGGCATTTAGGTATTTAGTGTGGTTTTAATCCTCGGACTCTTGGTTTTGGCAAAACAAAATATCCTGTCCCAGTGGAGACAGCATTCTTAAAGCTAACAGCGTGGTCCATCTTCTTTAAAATGTCTGCTTAAATATTGTTATCCGGAAAATCTCTGTGTCACTTTCATCTAAGGACCCCTATTGAACTCAGACATTAATGATATGGAATAAACATTTAATTACTACAACCTATGCTAGGCCCACTGCTGTCAGGTAAGACTGCAACCCAATTATTGTATTTATATAATAAATTCCACAGGGTTCTTAAATTTGTTACGGTTCTATATCTGTCGCAATATTAGATATCAGGCCCATGTGTTTTGCAGTCCTCTGGAACCATTTTATTTGGATTTTTTTTTTCTTTGGTTGGCTTGGTTTGTTTTTTTTTTTTCTCCTTGCTTTCCACTGAGGCTAAGCAGGTAGCTCAGGTAGAAAGCAGGAGGAGTGATGAAGAGGCAGAAAGCCATCACACACTCAGTCAGGTACAGCTTCTCTTTGCCTGAGAGCAGGCAGCACTGTTATGTTCCAGACCTTCTGGTACTCCATAGCAGAGGTAATAGACCAACTGCTACTTAGAAAACATATGCTTGGGGAAAAAAAAAAAAAAGAGGGGAGTTAAAGAGTGAAAGGTAACATTTCAGGTGAAATTCAACCCAGATTAAAATGCTAGGTAAAGCTGTAAATACGACTTAAGCCTTAGAAGAAAGATTTATTGTAGAAATCATCTATTCACAAAATCTTATTTCCCATCCATAAAGCCCCATGAAAAGCAATGCAGCACCTCTGTTGCTGTATTTACCACTAAATGGCACTACTATATGCAGAAGGGTGCCAGCGCTGATTTTTGCAGGTATCCAGCTGCAGATAGTTACGTTAGGCTGAATGGAGACAAAGCAGAGAGGCCTCTGAAGGAAGGCTGGGATGGCAGCGCTGGGCTGAGCGGCAGGGCAGCCCTGCCAGCTGGGCACGGCCTGAGGGAAGAGGGAATTTCATTTCCCCACTCTGCTTTGCGCTTCGTCTGCACTGTGTCCAAATACTTGGGCAAGCAGCAAATATGGTTTAGAGCAGACTTTCCATTCCAGGGTGAATTTGTAAGCTGTTCTGTTCTGCAGTTAATCCTTACTGGGATTAGCAGCCTTATCACTATTTTCCATATAACTGTGACAAGGAGATTTCACTATGGCCCTTTTATCATCCATATACAACAAAGATGATTTGAGTTCTGGCAGTTGCCATTATTTCAGTCAGTAAAAAGAGAAGTATTGCTTAACTGTTTAATCAGATTTTTATTTTATTTCCCACTACGACTTATACAGTAAAACTTTATTGTAACATATTGTAACTTAAGGTATATAGCTCTCCTATCAACAGCTGTATTCTGATTTGTAGTCCAATAAGCTTTCTCACTGCAGATTTCATGTGCACAGTTGTGTGAGGTGCAATATATCACTGCAGCATTTTTAAACTCAGAGCAATAATGTATTCAATTAAGTTGGAAATAAAACATCTAGTTTTCCTTACAATAAATCTTTTATGAAGCCCTCTACATCACATGTTCAACAAGGAAATAATACATGTCACTCAGACTAAGGGTTATTATAGACTGCTGAGGGAAACATGAAATTCTGGAGGTTTCATCAGTCCTGTGAAATCCTGCAACATGGTAAGTGTACAAATTAGAAAAGGATGTAATATGTGACTAATGACACCTCTTGGGATACTCTTTGAGCCCATATTTACTGTTATGAGCAGTAGGTTCATTTAAGCTGCAGGAGTTGAAAAGTAATACTAAAGTCGACTGAAAACACCTCTGAGTTCATTAGATGTGGTTGTAATTCAGACTCAGAATGCATTTCTTTTCTTCTCTGTCACTCTTCATATTACTGGAAATATAGTGCTTGAGCTCTTAATAAAAGCATTATACATGATCACGTATCTACAGTCCCTGCAAAACACGTTTACACCTCAACATCTGTAGCAGTGCCACAGTCTGAGCAGCACCCTAATTCACCCCAGATGTCTCTTTAAAGGAAATACTGTAGTAGGGCTACTGTTCATAACATTTTCTGAGCATTGCATTTATTACTTTGAAATACTTTGATTTTTCAAGTGTCACAGACATTTGCAGTCACTGTTTTTTTTTTTTTTTCTTTTCTTTTTTTCCTGTGGAGGGAAAAGCTATATCACATGTTTAAACAAGAATAGAGATTTTGGTAATACCCTGGAAACACCAATTGCTGACTATACATCAACCTCTGTCCATCAGCTGCATTTTATAACAAGGATTTCATTATATGCAGCCTCTGTGCAGCAGAGCACACACTCATACCAGTATTGTATTGACTATTGCTTCACGTGCTCTCAGAGAGTGGTGTGCCAGAGCTCCTTATCCACACTTCAGTCAGCATTTTGCCAGTTCAGAAGTGTGACAGATGGTCTGCAGTATTTGGTGATGCTCACTTCACACCCAGGGCTGTGGTGAATGAGACTCCATGAGGACGGGTCCCCAAATAATGCTCTGCCTTTCAGATAGGGTGGCATGGACGAGGGGCTCAGCAGCTGTCCCAGCATTGCTGTAAGAAGGGAGCCAAGCCAAACTGAACTGTCGGGATCCACAGTATCAGAAGCACTGAGAAGAGCTGAAAACAAAGCGTGATCCTAGAGAAGGGTTTTCCAGGTCCAGAGTTCTACAGACATGCAAGTTTTCCTGGCCAAATACACAAACTCCAACCCATGCTATCCATACTTTGGAGTCTTATCCCAGAGTTCATAAGGACCATGGTTAAACTCTGTCCATCACAGAATCACAGAATGGTTGAGGTTGGGAGGAACCTCTGGAGATCATGTAATCCAATCCTCCTGCTCAGAGCTGGGTCAGCTGGGGCAAGTTCCTCAAGACACTGCCCAGTTGAGTTTTTTATTAGGTCCACAGATGGAAACTCTGCGACCTCTCGGAGCAAGCTGTTCTCGTGTTTGATCACCTGGAGCCCTCTTCAAGCTGAATAGTTCCAGCTTTCAGCCTCTCCTTTAATGTCAGATACTCCAGTCCTTTAATCATCTTTATGGCCCTTTGCTGGACTTGCTCCAGTATGCCCATGTCTCCTGGGTACAGGGAGCCCAGAACTTGACACAGCACTCCAGATGTGGTCTCACCAGTTCTGAGCAGAGAGCAATAATCACCTCCCTTGGCATGTTGGCTATCACCTTCCTAATGTAACTCAGGATGCTGTTGGTTGCCTTTGCCACCAGGGCACATTGTTGGCCCATGTTCAGCTTGGTGTCCACAGGGACCCTGA
The DNA here is from genome assembly GCF_000699245.1 of Pterocles gutturalis. NCBI lineage: Eukaryota > Metazoa > Chordata > Aves > Pterocliformes > Pteroclidae > Pterocles > Pterocles gutturalis. The sequence goes on from NW_010100915.1 coordinate 5,714, forward strand.
GGTTGTTTTCTGCAAAGCTGCTTTCTGGATGGTCAGCCCCCAGCCTGTACTGGTGCATGGGATTATTCCTCTCTAGGAGCAGGACTTTGCAATTCCTCTTGTTGAAGTGCAGGACTTTGCACTCCCCCTCCAGCTGGATCCCTTTGCATCCAGCAGTTCAGCCAGTTTTCAGTCCACCTTACTGTCCACTGATAAGTCTTGTACTTCATCAGTTTGTCAGTGAGGACGCTGTGGGAGACAGTGCCAAAAACCTTCCCAAAATCAAGATAGACAACATTCTTTGTCCTTCCCTTATCCACTAGGCCAGTTATCTCATCATAGAGGGTTATCAGGTTGGTCAGACATAATTTTGCTTTCATAAATCCAGAACTACTCTCAATGACCTGTGCTCACAGGTCAGGCTAGACAATGTCTGGTCCAATAAAGAGAAAAACTTCTACAGGTCATCTTTTTGCCTCATACCATCTTCCTTGTGGTATGCTGACATTGAAGCTTTTGGAAAGAAGAGGACAAGGATATGGGTAATGAAGATGCCCTGGTCCCCTGCAGCAGCTCACCTCCTTCTTTTGAATATACACAGGGAGGCTAAGACAGCATTTATGGCTGTGAGAGACTTTACATAGAGAAAAACTGATATGTGGTATCTGTGGAGTATCAGAGACTATTTTTCTATAGTAGGCTGTTGTTGGGTTGAAAGCATAGCATGCCCAGTAAATCCTCTGCGTGTGGTGGAGCTTTTGATGAAGCAAGTGGGTATGAGGGTGTGGAGGCTGCAGAGTCTGGTTGGCAATGTGCTGTGGGCACTGCTTAGTGGGACATGCATTGGAAGAGGCAGGCTGCTTTTGGCAGTGGCACCCCTGACTTTGGAGCTGTTGAAATACTGGAAATGCAACTGAGAGGCACTGCAGCTGCAACTCCAAGCTCATCTGCCAACCCTTCCTCCTCGGCCCCATGCATCAGCATAGGTGCTTGTAAATTCACTGGTACTTTGGGCTACAGTGTTTGAAGATGTGTAACTACTCTCTATGCTCTTTTGTGCATGCTGTCACAACTGAGCAACTCAAAGACCAATATTAACATTTTAATTTTTTTTTATTTATTCAATATTACATTAAGAAAGGTCCTGAATACTTCTTGAAGAAAAGTCACATTGGTGTCAATATGCTGTCAGATAAAGAAACCAAAATGTTTCTTCCTCATGCTTCCTTTCTTGTATAGTCTATTTAGCAACTGAGCCCTCCAAAATGTACAAAGGGACATCCCACAGTAATGGGAGTGTTCATATGCAAAATATATGTAAAATCAGTCACTGCTTAAATCTGAAAGCTATGACCTCTCTGGGACAAAGAAAAAGGAAAGACACAATATGTATTTAAAGCATGCAGCCCATTTTTTAATCCTTCTAGCCTCAATTTCAACCTTCTTTCTCCCACAATGTCCAGTTAGGCAGCTATGCAGGGCACCTTCAAAAACAGTGCACTTGATGACTTAATGGACAGTTTAAATTTAGTGGAAAAAAATTCAAATCATTCTTCACGGTTAATTTTTTAATTTGAAAAACCACAGACATGTGAAAAGCAAATTTAATCTCCCATTAAAGAATAACAAATTGAAACCTGAGTGGATAAAACAGTGAATACAATTGCAAAAATTACAAAATATCATGGAAGCAGCTCTTTTTTCTTTTGTAGGGTAACACCTCTCACGTAGGTATTTTTAAAGCAAGGTAAGGCTCATGGTTTGAATTTCATGGAATACAATCCAGTGGGGGAAGACAGGGAGAGGAAACAATCAGGGAGAGAGGTTGAGCTGACAGTGCAGTTTCTTTGCAGTGACAGCCACATGTATTCATAAATATTTTACAAGTGCAGCTTTCAGACTAGTAAATCTAACTGCCACATTAATGCAGCTTGCAAGTTTATAACCTGGACATTTGTGTGTTGTGAATGTCCAGTATTCTGCAGATGATGACAGTAAAAGGTTTATATTTTGAAGGCTTTTCTCCTGTAGAGTGCTTTCTAGCTGTAAGACTCTTGTGTTATACAGCAGCTGTGCTTCTTGTATAATACCACAATTCATCAATTACAAATTCCATTGAAAGATGTCACAAATATACTCTTTATGACATATTCCATGTCGTCCATGAATGGGGCCAAATCTTTTCATGTCCAAGAACACCACAGTCATCTCAAGAGAGCTGAAGGAAAAGTTGTATGCTTTTTACATTCAATGCATTTTATTATTAACACTACAGAGGTTCTAAAATTAAAATGATGAAATGTTGTAATCAGAACCAATTATGAGCAAAATTATTGCAGCTGACATTCAGAAATGTTATCTAGATCACAAATACCTCTACTCAGCATTAGGACTGCTTCCCATAAGCCGATGTTAAAATTAGTGGTCATTTGGAGAGCTTAAACGTTCAGCAAAATGTGTGGATCTCTCAATTTATTTGGATAAAACAGGGAGAGAATGACAAATGGTATCCTAAAAGGAAGATGACATTGTTGAAGGGCAGACTAGAACCAAAAAACCTAGAGGGTCTGGAAACATGTGAAGAAAAAAAGCCAGCTATACTGGACTCCAAGAGGGAAAATGCTATGATCAACCTATAGAGTAGAGGTGTTCTGTACCAAATCTCTTCATCTAGCTTCTGGACTCTGACATTATAATTTCAGAAATAAAGAAAAAGTCAAGGGGAAAGCAATAAAAAGTAAGAAAGAACTTTCTTCTGGAAATTTCTAACCCATTGTGAAAACTGATTTGCCCTGATCGTGTATTGAAAGTTCTTCAGTCTTTCAAAAGAATTACACTCTTGGCTGCAAAACCAGACCCATCCCATCAGTCGTCATGTCAGGGGGGCATTAAGCTTGTGGCAGAGGATGTGGTTTGATTCAGCTTGTCTTCCCTGCAGCTTCTTCTGCTGGCAGCTCTACAGAACTTTTGATGAGAACTAAACCATCTCGTCTCTGGCATATTCCTCAAGCAAAGCCAGTGATATATGCTCTGAGCACGGCAATTCTCCCCACTGCAGGTATGCACTATATGCATTTCCCTGTACAAGCCACAGTGAATATACCCCTACTGACAAATGCTTCAAAAAAGCTGTCTATCAACAGAAGTGATGGCCAGCTCCTCGACTTTTCTGCCAGGGTCCAATCCTACCAATACACACCAATCTGATTAATCCTACAGCAGGCAGTAAGCTTTCCAAGCAAGAGATTGAGCCACCTGAGAGGGTATCACGTATTGTAACGTGAAATTCAACCTTTCTCTGTTAGAGCTGCCAAACTGTATGCATCTGTGCTTTATTGTTTGTCTTCTAGGTGTAAGAACAAAAGTATGTCCAAATTGTTTAGTGCCTAGTGTCTTACACGTGTAACGGAATAAAGATGCAAGGAGGCTGTGAGCCTTCCGCTGGATTTTCCGTTACACACAGGTATGTCAAATATTCCCTAAGGGGGTTGATGGGTTTAAAAACCAAAATGGCCAAAAAGCAGAGAACATATTCTAATGCATGTCATCATTTTATATGCTTAAACTTTCAAAATGTAGACCTCTTGGTGCCTATGATACCTGCAAAAATTCCTTCTGTTACTTAAATTAATATGAAAATATTGCAACTGTACTTTACCATCAGCCTCCAGGTTTCAGAGCAGGTCTTACTTCTTTCAAATGCTCCAGGAGGTGGGAAAAAAGATTGTTTATATATATACTGGGACTCCCCCACCCTTGCTACAACTCTCGAGTTTTTTCTAAAACCTCTTTGAAAACCTTTCTGGATTGGATTTATTTTTCATCCCAGTCCCAGATAGATAGAGGCAATAAGCAATATGCCCTCTGCTTGCTCCTTTCCAATCTTGTATGCACAGTTATTAATCTTCATAATGTTTCTCAGACAGGTCTTTGTTCCCTAATGACTCCAGGCACACCTTTGGGCATATTGGTAGGCAAAAACCCTGGTGTTTTTCAGGACAGATTTCCCATAGTTTAGTTTATGAAACAAGTTCTGAATGCTTACTTGGGCACTCATTCAAATTTGGACCTAGATTTTTAAAAGCAGAAAGCAACCACTGCCTTCACTGTTGAATGGTTTGAGACTCTGTTTTAGATGTATTTTGAGCACTTAAGATCCTAAGTTTTCTTATAAGTCAATATCACCGAAGTTGTCTAAGTCCATTTTTAAAGCAGACTTTTGCTGTGTCAATCATTTAAGCTTAAGATGTGAAGTGAGTCGATGCCTAAATCCTTTCAAAAATGCTACAGAAACTGCACGGAATTTAGATTGCTACATGCCATTTTGCCAGTCTCTAGAGTTGTAACATTTTTGTTTCAAAAAAATTAACAAAAGGAAAAGGTACTTCATGTATTATAGCACTAGCCTACTGAATATGCATTATAACCCAACCCATGCAATTTACAGTAAGATGTGTTACTAACATCCCAATTATCAGTGCATCAGATGACCATTGCACAAAGTCAGCTAGCTGATACTATGAATTTGCAAGGTTTCTGTTCCTCCTCTGAAGAACAAAATATTGGTCACCGCCAAAGACAACGAAAACAGTATCTGGTTATTCGAGAGGGTCCACAATGGGATGGACAGTCCTCTGCTATACAAGAAGTTTATGGTGTTTATTTAAAGAAGATCAAATGAGTGAAGAACAATTTCAATGGAAACAAATCCTGTAAGTTTCGCTTCAAAAATAACGATTTTGCTTCTAGAAGTATAAGTAGTGCTAAACAAAAAAAATCTGGACAAGATTTTGAAACACAGGTTCTTCTAAGTCTACTTCAACTGTAGTATGGCATGCTGGGTTTTCAGCAATGCAGAACATGCTGTACAGATCCAGACAAAGCTCTTCTGGAGAGTGGAATCTGGTCTTAAGTGATTTAAAAAGGAGTAACCATAAAATTAAAATTTTACATTTAAAAAATTTTTTTTGAACTTATACTTTCTGATTTATTTTTTTTTCTGTTAATCACTGGCCACAGAACAAGCACGGGGAAAATAACACAGTAACATTATTTGCACATGGACAATAAATCACGTTTAAAGAAAGCAGTAGCTCATATACACAGAACCATTGGTGACATTTTATGGCCCTTAAAATTCTATAAAGACAGTATCTTAAAACACAATGGTTTGTGATTTTTTTTGCTCAAGAAAGAGAAAGATGACCCTAAATAGTTTGTGGTTTTTTTTTTTTTAACTACCATAGCATTTGACTGTTGCATTTCACAGGCATAATGAAGCAGATTTTAAACAAAAATAATGCTATACTTTGATGGAATACTTCCATGTACCCTGTGTCTGATTAAAATCTGTGCCATGAACTCAGTGATCAGCAAGGCCTGGCCCAGGAGATTGCAGATTTACAGCTACTTTAATGTTTGACACCACTGTTCCTTCTCAAAGGCTAAAATGCACCATTAACTGTCTAGAGTATTATTTAGAGCACTTTAAATCAGGAACTAATTTGTGCTATGCAAAAAGTCATCAGGATTTGTTTTATTTGGAATGATCATAAGATAAAACTCCTACATATATATATATTGTCCTGGGTTAAGCTGAGACAGAGTTAACTTTCTTCATAAGATATATATATCTCTATCTATATATCTCACATCTGAGAAAGACCTTCAAGTACATTACAGGATTACAGGTCATCAGTGCTTGCAGGAGGAAAAGAATAAACTTAATTTAAAAAAAAAAACAACAAACCTTAGTTGAAATCACAGAAATTATTTAACTTGTATGATACGAAGTGTTTCCTAGCTGATTTTCAACACTTTGGTGGAAATAAGGTGCAGAATTCCCCATGTAAAGGGAGACTCGCTGCCATTGTACAACAACCCCTTGGGGGGGGGGGGGGGGGCGGGGGGGGGGCAGTCACAAGAAAGAAAGAAGGCAATTAAAATCTCATGATATATCTCAAGTTCTGTGAGAGACCCTTCCAAACAACAATTTTGCATAGCTGCTAGGTCATTCTGTTCCTGTTTTTTTTCCCTGAGCATTGAGTTGGCTCCAGCATCAGAACAGGGTAAACACTGTAGATAAGATCACAGTTATCTTACATACTGCTATTTATATGCACACTGTATTGTCTTACTTCAGGTAGCTATAATTTCTTGATTAGCCAGTGGAAAAAAAAAAAAGCCAGTATTATTCCTTAACCCTATTAATTATAATTAAGGAATTAATTAGGTAAATTTATGAAAATCTTAACCTCTACAAGAGGACTTTCTTCCACTATGTTTCATCTGAGCATAATTTATTGGACAGAATATTAAGCAGATTAATATTTGGAAAGAATTTTACAATTTTCAGGATAACTCTCTGCTCTCATTATGGTCAACAGTGTGATGCCCTAAGTTGAAACAAGGCAACAGCTGCTTCATGGACTTTATTTTAGAATTAACTTTCTTACCTCCCCATTCCTGGAGGTGAAATAACACTTCCCCTACTACTTCTCAGAGTTTATCTCACTGCTTAGGGTACTTACATTGAAAAGACTTTTCTCCTGACCGTGAGCTGGAACACGGTCAGCTGGGCAGGTTAGGCCAAGCCAGACTACATCTCATTCAACAAAATATACTGGACCAAAGTCCATATTGATGTTTCCTATTAATATTACATACCACCCATACCTTTATTAATTATTAGTTATGCTACTGTGTCCTTTTCCTCCATCCTTTATTGCACAACAGTCTTCCACCTTCCAGTTTGTAAGGAAGAGGATGTACTCATGAAGAAAGCTTGTATATGGAAAACATTGCCAAGCAATTTCTTGGGATGCAATATTTGTTGTGCTTACTGAAATGCCAAGCCCCCTATTGCCTCAATACTTTTCAGGAGCTCACTTTATTAGGTTCCACCTGTGAAGTGAAAGGGAATATGATTATTGAAGAAATCTTGCTTTTACTTGACAGGTTTCAAATACCAGATCTAATTATCATGCCATAAACTGACAATTTCAAAGGATAATCTTCTGATAAATACTGTGCTAAAGCCAACACGTTAAATGCATTTTCACGTTATGCCAATTGGAATGGAAACAATATTTTCCTTGCCATGGGCACATCAGAACCTGGTCAGGCAGAAGCTGTAACAAAAACAGGTCACAAATTTATTATAATTAAAGGTAATACATTCAGCTTCAGACATAGAACTGGACAGTAATTCCTGCAGGCAGCTACTATCCATGATGTGTCATTTTAGCAGAGCCACACAAGAATATGGTGTTCTTGGTGCTATGCATTTGTTTGTGTATGTCTATGTATGTACCCAGTACTGTCTTTGAATATTTTTGTTTTCAACCTCATAAGAAATGAGCAAATGTTTCACAGATACTTAAATTATTTAAAAGTTAATGAAAATATGAAGATGAATAGGGGAGGAGATCCCATTACTTCTGGACAAAGAAAAGGCTGAAGTGTGAGTTCAAAAGTTGTAAGACCTAAGAAAATCCACACTGGAGACAGCAGGATCTTTCATATGTGCCAGCCTGCTAACAAACCTCCCTCAGAGCTCTTAGTCAACCACAAGACAAAAATGGTTGGTTTCAGTAGTTTCAGTGCTCATAAAATAAATCATTTTGAAAGAAGGTGTTATATTCTGTGAAAGAATAGACCAAAGGCAACTACCTGCTTGTTCTCTATACACTGGCAAGACCCACACGATCTGGTTGAGACCCTTGCTTGGTAGCCTCTCCTGCCCAGAAAGGCTACTGGGCTGGCAGGACTTCCCACATTCCCCAGAGAATGTGTACTCTTTTGCAAGGAATACCCAGTAACAGGGATATTCCCTTCAGTGAAAGCAAATAATCCCCTTACCTCCTCCCCTCCTCTTTGTCTTAGGAAGACCTACAAGTAAATGCCCATCTTAATGCCATTATTTATTTTCTTTTGTAGAAAGATGACAGATAAAGCTAGAAAGCTCTGTGATAAAAGCACTGTGACTACCAATATGCCATCTCCACACCTCCCAGGCAAATATATGGCATGAAATGTGACAAAAATGGGCAGATCAGATTAACCTCCTACAGCCCTGCTTTCAGATAAGCCGTCTACTGAAGGTTTTACACACTAGTGTCACACAAGTGAAAGAAAAAATACATATGGAGGAGATAGGTCATGAGAAAAAGGACAATCTTCTGAGCAATACGATCTTCAGATCTGTAGGTCGTGAAGCCACAACACAGGAAATGAACAAATGTTGCCACAGCCTTCTGGAGGTACAGGTGATATAGTGTGAATTTTCTCTGATGCCGATTCCAGCACCAGCTATTATTGTTGTATTACTGAACCTTTAAACAAAAAGTTATTGATATTTCAAAGGACAACAGGTGAACATGGTCTCTCCCACCTCATTTCTGCTCTCAAGGTGACCTGATTTTGCTGAAGAAGGAGTGAAGCACCTGCCCGCAGATGTTTTCACCCCAAGGTGTGGGATGTTGTGCAGGACACTGCTGAGAAGCATTGATGTATTGCATTTATTTAAGACTGTGATACTACTCTAGTACTGGTGTATCTTTGATGCTCAACCTGTTCACATCACTATTGAATGCACCTCTTGATGCATCTCTGTGAAACAATATACATGTGTGTGAACTGGGGTTGTCAATATGTAACTCACAAAGGTGTCTTAGTTTAATCATATCGGTGGCCAGCAAAGATCTATAGGGTAATTTTGGGAAAGCATCAATACCTCTTTAACCACACAGCACTCACATACGTCAATTTTCATATTCAGAGCCATGTCCCATCAGTACAAGAATGTGAAAATTAACTCAGAGGACATGCTGTTGGTATGGTGCAAATAAACACTGTTCTGACATATCTCAAAGGCATTTGCATAGCTGCAAGATGCAGGTGTTTCCAAGAATCCCTGGCATGGCTTATGAATGCTGTAGTATTTAGCTTCAGGCTTCCTGGCCAACAAACACTCCAAACACTATGTCAAGAAAAGAAATATACCAGCTCATAGAATAATTCCTAAATCTTACAACAGCAGGCAGTGATGACTTTCTGAAGAAGCTACTGATAGCTAGGGGGGAAGAAAGAAAAATACCAAGAGAAGGCAATTGTATATATGCATATGAACTGGCAATCTTATATAAATAAGATATTCAAACCCTTTGGATCAAGTCTCTACAGTAAGTTGGCAATGTCCTGAGATAGACAACTCTTTTCCTGTTGCTTGCAGTTGCCATGAATTTACTGGAAGCACTGACTCATGCTTGATTAGTGATGCCCTGGGTTATTTTTATATTGTTCTTACATTTACAGTATCTGCTGTTTTTAAGGCATGTATTATTCTTCAGAATATTTCACTGTAATCTGGCACAATGATTTTTCTGTAAGATAGTGAAACCTGAAAACACTATCCCTTCAGTATCTTGTTTTGACTTAATTCCAAGCAGACAAATCTACGGATGATAAGCTTTCTTCATATAAGTCAGTTAATCAAGTAATGGATTGGTTATTAACTAATATACAGAGTTGGCTCCACACCTAAATTTCTCAAAGATAATGAAATGATACCTATTACAATGATTGCACAGCTCTCTGTATCTAAACAGAAAGCAACACCTTCTCTATCTGTTAGGAGAGCAAGAAAGTGTTAACATTTTTAATCCCTGACAAATCTCATTGGAAAACATCTTTGCTTGTAGTGTTTGTTCACCACATGGTGCATGCTTCAGGAGGTGCTAAATCAGCAAAACTGCTGAATTTGAAATATCGGGAACATTAATCTGCCTCTGAATTCAGTTATGCTGTGTGTAAAGATCCTGAATAGAATCTGATAGTGTAACAGCAATGTGGAATTGCATATTAAACATACCTAACCTGTCATTAAAAACCTCTGATTACAGCCATCAGATGAGTCCCTGTGCTGCTACTTGTCATGCTATATCTATATGTCATTTTAATGGGAGAAGATAGCATTTCTGATTATGTCGCTTAATGTACAATATATGAAAGTTATGGGCCTGAACCTGTTCCCAGGGAGGTCAATGATGGTTTTGCCATTGTCTTCAATTACAGCAGGATGTGGTTTTATGACACTAGAGTGTCATTTGCATTAATTAATTTATTTAGTAAGCAATTAAAAACTTGAAAAAACAACCCTCTGGCTCATGAGTTTGGCACTGTATTTAACACTTTCATTAGGAATAATTGCATTAATAAACTTTTAAGCAGAAATGGGTAAGATAGATCAGAGTATTGGGCAAAACTAAGCTCACCAGAAGCTGATTGGGAAGCCCTGAGCCTGCCTTACGTGCCCTAGCCTCGTTTTCTTTTATTTGTCAGTGACTAGGTCTAGGATGTTGAATTGTTAGTGCTTAGTAGTGAAAGATGAAAGCACAACAGTTTCATACTTGATTGATTTACATGCTTTATACAGCACGGAGACATTTGCTCAGCAGACACTACAGAACTGGCAGCTGGTTTTCAGCTCAGCAGCCTCACTGGGAACGGCAAGGATAGATGGGTGACGAGGCTGAGGTGGTTCTCCACATCATGGTTGAAGCCAGGAGTTACCTCTGTGGGAATTTCCATACAGATGTTGCGGAACACAAACACAATCCCGTAGAAGGACTCTTGCATAGCATGCTTGGATTTCTTAAATTAAATATAACATATCCGTCTTCTTCTAGCTTTTTTAGCTTTTTAGTTGTTAATCACATCCATTACGTCAGCATCAGGCTCACGCCTGGGAAAGATACAAAGCTGTGAAGACAGCAATGGAGGCAGTTCTGCCAAGCCAGGAGGATTGCACTGTGCCAGCTGGTGGGGATGTAGGTTAGTCCCAAAATGCACAGTCTGGGACTGAAGAATTATAAGGAGTCTATATATAACACCTTTCACAGAAAGGACAGGAATCAAATGATCTTCTGGTGAGCCAGTGACAGCTGAAGGGTTTTATGGTGGCTTGCTGGAGGGGTGGTATGACCCAGCAGTGGATCTACTTGTTTGTGATTTTTGTGATCTGGCTGATTTCCACATGCTGACACATACTCCCCCTGTCATCCTGGCAAAGCCACTTCTCCTGGGTGCTGCTTCTACAGCCTGGGGGTAATAACTACTCTTCACCTTGTGAGGTTTGTTTTGATTGGGTTTGTCAGGTGCTTAGTTACCCAAGTGTTAGGAGCTATAAAGTACCAAGATCAACTGAAAACCCGTCAGTCAGAACTTGAAAACCCATCAGTCTCTGTATTCAGAGCTTTTTATTAAATTAATATGAAAAAAAAGTTAAACAATATTGGCTTGGGGTCTGCTTGCCCCCTTTAGCATATTGCTATGACTGTCTTGGAATACTTTTAGCTACACGCATTGTAGTTTATGGGCATTATTGTAAAAATACTTGCTGAGAAAAGCTATTTTATTAATTGAGTAGTCTCACTGTAAACCATGTGATATCCCAGAAGACACTTTATAAATAAAGTATATTTGCATCAGGAGTTTTTCAAGGTTCTCTGTTTTACAAAACAATAAGTCACAGCTTAAACCAAATCCATAGAGGTGAACTTTATCAGTAGAGCACTTAAATAAAATGGGATCAAATGCAATTTCTAGTGGAGACAACAAATGCTTCTTATTTGGCATGATATTTTACATATCTATGTATCACTCTAAAGAAAGTAATTGACGATGTTCCTCTTGTAGCGGAAATTAATTTGCATGGCAAGAAACGAGCCTATACATCTGCCTCACTTGGACCAGTCCTTTCTGTGTAAGCCTGAAGAAGATTTTAATCTATGTTTCCCAGAAACAATGTCGAATTCAGACAACAAGAATAGCTATTTCGTTTGAAATTTAATGATACTTTCCAGATTTGTTGCTCTTTGTGGCAACCACATAAGAGTAGCAAAAAAAAAAAAAAAAAAAAAAGCTACGAATGCTGCAAGAAAAACACTGAGTTAAGCACATTAAGACAAAAATTCATTTAAGCTGTTTTAAAAAGAAAGATGGAGAGCTAGTGCCTATGCATGTGATGTAAGATTTAGCTCTTCTTGTTATCTAGACTATAATTCGTCATATATTCACTTTTTTAGGCTGATGGAAGCATTCTTCTAAAGCGCACTTTAAATAAAAATAACACAGCAGCTCCTTTTAACTTTTTTAACCCTTAGATTACCACTTTACTAACATTTAGTGGAAGGTTTTCAGTGTGTCTGAAAACTGCCACTTGTTTAGGAAGTTCTTTGTCTTCATTTCAGTGAAAAGACTGGCAATTCTGAGGTTGTGAGCCAGTACTCCGTAGCTTATTGCAGAAATTTTATTTAGATTTTACCCTGATTTTGATTCAGTTTCACTTTAAAACAAAGTGACTGTTTTATTTCCCCTGTGAAGGGAAACGTAGCATTACACAGAAAAGTTTTTCAGCTCTGGAAATCCTTTTTTTCCCTGCAGGTCTATTGTTACTGCTCCTTCTACAATGTACAGCTAAGGGAACTTTAAAAAGGGGATTGCCCTGCTGCTCACAAAACACATGATCCTAGCAGACAGGCATGCTTAAGCTGGCTGTGCCTCGAGGCTTCTGATAATTATTGTCAAATTTCTCTCAGAGTCTATAAAATAACAATTTTTGCTGGATTATCCAAGGAAACCTGATCACCTATTGATTTCTCCTTAAAATCTGATTGCTATATCTGGTAGATATAGTCTTCAGATATTCCCTTCTTAAAAACTTCATGAAAAGCAGCTGCTGGATGAAGGTCAGAGAGCCAGGCCAATGACACCACTGTGGAAAAGACTGCCACCCAGGCTAAGCAGATACCTACTCTGGTGTGCAAGTCTGCTAAATCAGCAGAAGCATGCTGACAAGCCAAACAGTACACCAGTCCCTCCAAACTGGTGGCAGAAAATGCTGCTCTTTTCTCACTGTTGGAGTAAGAGGCATGGAGGGAAAGAAAAGAGGGCAGTGGCTCAGATGATGGTGAGTGTCTTATGGCACAGGGGACTGAAGTGATGTTATTGCAACAGGAAAAATATATAGGATCTTCATATAAAAATGCATGGAAAGTATTCTTCATTAATTTCATTACCTATGGTATACTTTGTTTAAAATATAACTCAGTGCATTATATCATAGTTAATAAAAGGCTAAAAGAACTAGAAAGAACACTAGATTTAGATTAGAAGTTACCTAGATTTTCTTTTTATTTCATCTACCTTTCAAAGAACAATAAAGAAGTTTTGCTTTTACTTCTGGAGAACACAACAGGATGTTTATGCATGTTTACTCATCTCAGAGTTATTAAGACTCTTCATTGCTCCAAAATATTCATTAGATATCGAGGTTACATAGGGGGTAAAAAAAAAAGTTTATGTAAGAGCTAATTATTAACTCCAGTCAAACTGAGCTTCCCTCCCCACCTCCTTCCTAAAATCATGCTCAGCTGCAGAAGACTCATCAGGGCATCTCTATACATCTTGAAGAGGAGAAACGGGGAGAGGAAGGCTCTTCATTGCTTTAGCATTTAATTTTAAGATGTCTATGAACAAAGGGCTAGATACAAACAGGAACAAACGGACTTAGTATGAGCAGAAATCTTGCAGCTCTTATTCAGCTGGTTGTCTCCACACTTCATTGGAACTATCTGCACGTTGAACAGCAGAGGTCATCTTCTGTGGTACTTGGAGAAGTATCTTTGCCTTGCTTTCATTGACTTTAGTGAGACAAAACGTCCACTGAAATCTCACACCTGTGCCAAAACTAACTTTCAGGATGTTCTATTTGAATCAACCCAGCTGGAAAATCACTTCAAAAAGGGACCTTGGTGAAACTCTGAAACCTTCATCTGATATGAGTTTTCCTAATAAATTTTTTTGAAACAATACACTAAACTTGAACTTGATGAAATACAGATTTTTTTTTTTTTTGCATAATAAAATATTGGATAATGCATAATCCTATGCAAACTAATGGATGCTCAGGTAAAAAGAAATGCTTATGCAAAAATGTTTCCCAATACATGTAATGCTTAGAAAACGTCACTCAAAGTTAAATTTTTTATCCTATAGTTTTGATAATACAAACACCAATCTTTCCAGAGGTAATTCTTAGTCAAAATTAGACATTGCTGGAATAAGCAAAAAAGGGAGGAATTACGTCCTTGTTGCTTCTTATTTGGAAAGACGAAAACAAAACAATAGTCTTGAAGCCTGAGTAGATGGTCACGATACAGCCTTTAGAAAATGATCTAAGGGACCATTCTCAGTCTTTTGCAGTTCAGCACTTCTGTGTGATCATTTAGTTGGGAAAACACAGAGAGTGAAGGCAAGGACTTGTTGTCCTGGTTTCAGCTGAGACAGAGATAATTTTCTTCTTAGTACCTAGAATAGCACTGTGTTTTGGATCCAGTATGGGATTTGGTATGCGAAGAATGTTGACAGCATTCTGATGTTTTTAGTTGGTGCTAAGACCATCAAGGACTTTCCAACTTCCCATGCTTTGCTAGTGTGCAGGTGCACAAGGAGGGAGCATATCCAGCGCAGTAGACCCACAATTACCAATTTAGGATTTGAGGTTAGGTTTAGGATTGAGGCCCAAATTGGTCAATGGCGTATTCCATATCATGCAGCATCATGCCCACTACATAGATGAGGATTGGCGGAAAGATTGCTCTCTTGCTTTCTCACTGGGGTCTCTCTCTCTTCCAGGATTGTGGTTTCAGGACTCTCTCTGCTCCAGGATTGTTAGGTGGGAATGGGCTGAGCCTTGGACAGCAAGTGGTGAGCAGTAACACTGTATCACTCATTTGTATATTCTTACTATTATTATTATTATAATAATTATTTTCAATTATCTTGTATTTCAGTTTTATTAAATTGTTCTTATCTCAACCCAGGGACGGGGAGGGTGAGTGAGTGGCTGTGTCATTATTGGCTGGGGTTAAACATGACACTTGTGTTTCCTGATGTGGGTTTGAACCTATTGGGAACTGCTGTCCTCAGTCTGAGCTCTCAAAACATTCAGAGCAAGACAGTACCAACCTGGGAAGTACTCCATAAATGGTAAGTCACCTTCACTAAGAAAAGTAGATCAGTTTTGTAGCTCAGAACATATAAAGCAGTGACACCAAAGTCTCCAAACTGTGTAGAAAAAAGGTTGCTGTAGCAACTTTTCATCATATAAACTAATAAAGAAACAAGCACTTGGTGTTCAAAACTTTTACAGTCTCATGGAGCACATTTTAGTTCCATTTGTAATCACCAAAGCATCCCATAAGTTGAAGAGCGCGTTCAGCTCGTGTTCAACAGACTGAGTTCAATGGGCTGAAATCTAAGTTGCAAGACCATGTTTCCACACCCCAACAAAGCACAGCCACCGCAGCCCAACTGTGCAAACAGTACTGGAAAGCTTCAAAGATTTTGCTTCTTTATAAAATGCCTGTAAGAAGACACCAAAACAGGAGGCTTTCATGGAGATGGATTCTTAATAAGATACACTAAAATTTAATGGGTTGTTACCAGCTCTTCTTCATATACTTCAAACTTAGTTTGTAAGCTAATTCTCAAAACAACTGCTGAGATACCCTGAATATACCTCTGCCTGTGAGGAAATAATTTTAACTCAAGCAGTAGAAGCAAATCCTAACAGAACATTAATGATGTTTTGCCAGAGGACAAAGGGTACAAAATATGTTTTTCCACTGGTAGAGGCACCGCAGCATTTCTTCAATGCAGCAACTATAGTCAAAATGCCTAGTTGCCATGTTTAGAGCTGTCATTCAATAACATAATTTTCTGATTCTTTTAAATACAGAAGTTTTTCAGTTTCTTTGTAAAGAAAGTCTGTGCTCCTTCTGTTTGACAGCTATATGTGCATGCCAGAAATCTTTGGCAACTACTGTTTAGTGTAATTAAATAATTAAAAAATGTAGATATTCTGACTATTGACTAGCTATTTTGCTTTGAATCTGTCAAAAGAAGACAGACAGCCAATGGGATGAACAGATGAGAACACACAGTAGCATCAACAAGGCCACTGCTGCCTGTATGAAATAGTGCAGGGCACAGTGCAGGAACATGCACTGTAATCCAATTAATTTTCTATTAAAGGACATGTAGAGAGCAAGCAGCAGCTGTGTACAGGTCCTGTTTCCTCCTTCTCCTAGAATCTAAGTTTTAAAAGCATGTCTGCAGAAAACTGGAACATTTAATGGAAAAACACTGGATTTCCCAGTACGTTGGATGTGTCAGATTTCTTCAGTGGGGCAAGACAGCACCGATGCTGCTCTTGAATGGGAAAGTTTATGCTTCCTATGGCTGTGTTACTGTAGGCTCTCTGCAAATTCAGGTAGGCTGTTTCTCCTGAACTCTGTTTTCGCAGCTCTCTCCACACAGAAGGACAATAAACTTCTGTGTGTTCCCTGTGGTGTTGCTACCCATGCATCAAGAACCCCTGATCTATGGGCCTGATTAGGTGAAGCAGTGTGTCTGGTTTCGATGAGGCACAAGCTGTGGAATCCTCAGAAACCAGGCTGAAATGGTGCTGAAGCCAGACTTGTTTCAGTGAAGGTGTCTGTTTTGAATTATGCTTCCTATTAGCAGTAGATTTAAAAATTAGAGAACTATGAGTAAATCTGGAACTTAACAAGGCTTAAAATAGGCCTGGGTCACAAATCTTGCTAACTGTGTGATGGGCTGGTCTTCAGTGCAACAACAAGGAGGTCTTTAAGAAAAGAAATAGAAAAAAAGAGTGACTTGAATATGGGGGTTGGGAAACAATAAAGGTAAGTTATTTCTTCTCATTTTATGTTCTGAAACTCAGGGAAAGCTCACACAAATGGTAAACATATGGAATAAATTATCAGGAAGTGATCTCAAAACAAAGATTACAACAGAGTTCAAGTGACACCCTTGACTCATTTCTGGAATAGAAATGGATGGAGCCATAAAGTCAACACAAGAAAAGAGGATTATGATTAACCTGAAAAAGGGCAAGCAAATTAGACCACAAGCCATTTTCCTGTTCCTTGTGGCAGCTTCCCAAGTCTGCACATCTGAAATGTGTAATTTAACATAAGCCCAAAGGGCCCTCCTTGCCAACCACAGAAAAATTAATCAAACATATTCTTGTACCAGAAGAGTAGTAGGTATTTATACAAATAAAGAGGCAAGATCTGTTTATACACATATGCACCCAGCTGCCTGTGCATGTTTATTTTGAAATTAGATAACTAACATAAAAATCATTATGCAACATTATATAGGTCAGTTAGTTAACTGCTTGGGTTTCAGTCAAGACGGCCATAAAATCAGGTAATAAAGCTGCAATGCTTTGAAAACCCAGATGTATTTGAAATAAGTTGTTCCATGTAATTAAAAGAGATGTGAGAGGTCAGCAGAACAATATAATCTAACACCACCTCTACATTACAGACTTCAGCTGGCACAGCTACATCAAGCAGAAGTATGAAACTGTTTAATACCTGACTGATACAGCTGTACTGCCAGCTGTGCCACAAGTGTTAACAGAACTACACTGGTATAAAGGTGAAACTTCATAAATGTAACTTCTTTGCCTTGCTGCTTTTTCTGCACTGGTATGATACACAGATGTGCTAACATAACTGCAGCTCTAACACAAACACTTTCTGTAATAACAACATAGATACAGCTAAAACCACCAAGGTCACAGAAGCACATGCTAAGAGTTTACTTTGACTATTTCTACACTAAACATATTACATCACTGATGTGCTCCAAAGACATATGACTAGGGATTTGCGGGAAAAAATACACCAAGGCTGGCCCACAAGCGAAACTTCTACAAAGCTGACCCTTCTAGC
The DNA here is from genome assembly GCF_000699245.1 of Pterocles gutturalis. Lineage (NCBI taxonomy): Eukaryota > Metazoa > Chordata > Aves > Pterocliformes > Pteroclidae > Pterocles > Pterocles gutturalis. The sequence goes on from NW_010100915.1 coordinate 23,524, forward strand.
AGCCCAGGTGTGTTGCTAAGCAACAGCATCTCTTCCTATCTCTGCCCAGACATCTGTGCTAACAGATGCCAATACCACGGGCCTGTTCCCACCGCTTCACTTTCCATGTCTTATTTCACTGCATGCCTCATGCATGCACATGACTTCCTCCTCTCAAGTTCTCTGGCTTGATTTTGCCAGCTGCAACCTTTGGGACATTGCCACAGCTGTGGCACCAAGTCGGGCTGCAGTCTGCTATCCCAAACCCTGACACTGGCAATGACAGCAGGCCGAGAGCGAGGATGGGGAAGCGGCAGGGCCCTGCCGTATGCCAGGGAAGAGATGCTCTCCCTTGCCCGGTCAGCAGCGCCATCCCGCCTGCCAACAGCTAAGGCGAGCTAAGGTCAGCACCGTCCTCTGAACGAAGGCTGTAAAGATATTTGGAAGGAAAGTAATACAAATTTTATCACTCTACACACCCACCCCCGCACCA
>NW_010100916.1:0-235 GCF_000699245.1 Pterocles gutturalis
CTCCTGTGTCTACCCCGAAAAAAAGGGCCCGATCCTCGGGTCTTGGTGCTGGATGGGAGCTGAGCATCATGTCCGGTCCTTCAAGGGACTCTGTTTTGGGGCTGTATGCGTAGAATCCCCATTTGCAGGCAGGGAAAACATGTCTGCAAAAAAATGCTCACCAAAAAGCATGAAATAATTAGGACAACATGAATTTTTGGGGGGATGCAGAGCCTTATTGTTGTGGCTAAAAAGG
>NW_010100916.1:255-15310 GCF_000699245.1 Pterocles gutturalis
GTCTCTCCTCGTTCATTTCACAGAATCACAGAATGTTAGAGATTGGAAGGGACCTCGAAAGATCATCTAGTCCAATCCCCGTGCTGGAGCAGGACACCTAGATCAGATCCCACAGGAACGCATCCAGGCGGGCTTTGAATGTCTCCAGAGAAGGAGACTCCACAACCTCTCTGGGCAGCCTGTTCCAGTGCTCTGTCACCCTCATCATGAAGAAGTTTTTTCTCATATTCAAGAACCTCCTATGTTCCAGCTTGAGCCCATTGCCCCTTGTCCTATCACTAGATGTCACAGAGAAGAGCCTGGCTCCATCCTCCTGACACTCACCCTTTACGTATTTATAAACATTGATTAGGTAAATTTTTCTCATCGTGTTGCATTCTTGGCCATGGGTGTTTGAAACGTCTCTCTTCCAGGCAGGCCCAACGTTAGACCCAGTTGCTATATGGAAGAAGACCAGGTGGTACCTGTTCCGTACACTCCTTTCGGGGCTTGAGGGTGTTAGAGGTGGGTTTTGCCCTGGACATCTCCTGGGAGACCTTCTCATCTCCACTGGTTCAGTGGTTTCCTACCGTACTGTAAGATTAGGTGTGATGCTGAGGGTTGTAGAGGGGTAAACTGGCCTGGGAACCTGAGAGGAGCAATAAAAAGGAAAGAAAACCCCAGAAATTTGGGAAACACAGAGTTTTGGAGAAGGCTCTGCATGCAGAATCCCCACAGCCTTCAAGAGCACAAGAGCCATGTGAGACAAGTGGGCTTTGCTGCTGCTAACAGATATACAAATAGGATTACAGCTATAGCAAGCAGACCTACAGATGTCCTTCACAACCCTGATGTACCCATAGAAGACATGAGACCATGTTCATGACCCACCTTCTGTGGGTCCTAACTTTCTGGTGAACAATCTCAAATGTTGTTTCCCTAAGAGGTCAAGGCACCATTAGTGTTGTAGAACATGCCACCTGCTGGACCTGTAAAAGAGGTGTTTTGTTTAAGATCATCCAAATAAGGTGTTTAGAAATTTTAGGACCTGTACATTTTAACTTTGAACAGGCTGGGATGGTTCTTTGAACAGCATGGTGATTATTTTACCCTTGCTGCTAATCCCTAAAATATTAAGTATGCATTAAAATAAAGAAACATGAGGCAAGGCAAAGGGAAAGGCTACAGGGATTTTGGAAACAGGTGGAAATGAGTTTCTTTCAAGGAATGGCTCTCTCCTATTTTCTCGAAGAATTTGAGTTGAGTATAATACCTATTCCTGTTACCAGCAGGAGAGAAAAAGGCATTTCACAAGGCAGATGATTTTGCATTTTAATTGCTCCCACATCATTAACTTACATATCCATCTTTCCTGTCTGCATCGGAGTACATTATATTGGGGAGGCACGGGGTGTGGCGTAGGCAGTGCAAGCATGCAGAAGAGGTCCTTTCACCCAAAGCGAAGGTGAGCTGTACATAATATAAAATCCTGTGTATTCCCGTCCCAAGCTTAAGTTTTCTGTTCCATTGGTTGCTGAAGCTATTGCTACAATTTGCACAGGAATGTGATGGTTGGAGGACCATCGTACCTACCTACACTTAGACATTGCAGTGGCGTGTGCCCAGCTGTGATGCAACCCCAAGGTCTCTGCCCCGTCCCTGACCCCACTGATATTACCCCCACACATATACCAGGTCCCACCTGGGGGACACAGCAGCCGGTTACTTGAGGATCACTTTGTCTATAAGAAATGTTCCAGATTTGCAAATATTTAGGCTCAGGAAATAAGTGTATGTGATACGTGTGTTTCGTATCACACACGAAACAGGACATCAGGCTACTTAGCTCCAACATATGGGCAGAAAAAGGCTCAAGCCTGTGTCCTCTCCTGGCAGAACATTTGGCTGTGGAACAACAAGGTCTCAGAGAAGCGAAAATCCTTGTCAGGACATCTTCCAGATGCTGCCCCAAGGAAAAATCCTCAGGAGCCCTTTCTAATGGGGCATTCACCCATCTTGTCCCTCCAGACCTCTGGTGACATCTCCAAGCCTGCCAGCTGCAGCCTGTCCCAAAATTGTCCTTCACTCCAGGAAAGCATTGCCTTAATGTGTAACCTCAAACTTCCTTGAAGGGATTTAAGCCCATTTCTTGTTCTAGAATCACAGAATCAGAGAACAGAATCATAGAGTCACAGAATGGTTTGGGTTGGAAGGGACCTTAAAGCCCATCCAGTGCCACCCCCTGCCATGGGCAGGGACACCTCCCACTAGCCCAGGTTGCCCAAAGCCTCATCCAGCCTGGCCTTGAACCCCTCCAGGGATGGGGCATCCACAGCTTCTCTGGGCAACCTGGGCCACTGCCTCACCACCCTCACAGGAAAATATTTCTTCCTCATATCTAGTCTCAATCTGCCCTCTTCCAGTTTAAGAATAGAGCCCAATCGATTGAGTTGGAAGGGATCTTTAAAGGTCATCTAGTCCACCCCCACCATGCAATGAGCAGGGACATCTTCAACTAGATCCTATCACCAGGGACACAGAGAACAGATTTTCCCCTTCTTTTTCACAGCAGCTTTTTTGCATATTTAAAACCGACAGCGCTGTAGTCTGGGAGTCAGCTGCCATATTAATTACCCAGCTGACACAGAGCTTCCACTGAAACACGCATCAACTGCTGTGTATTATTATTGTCATTTAACTTGACTTGTACAACTAATCATCCATCGCTTTCTACAACAGGCGAGGCCACTCCTGTGGGTGTAGGTATTTGGAAACCAAAAGCCCTTAAAGCTGCATCTTTCTGGTGGAAAATATCACCACAAGCCATCGTGTTTTCTTTCCTGTATTTGAAAACCACCCACATTTTCAGTAAGAAAAAAAAAAAATAAAATCAAACTGATTGAGCATTTTGCCTGGGCAATAGGCCTTTCTGAAGAGTTTCATTCTCGAAATACTTGGTCTCTGTTGTTTGTTTTTTAAGGATGATTATTTGCAATTTATTGTTAATTTAAAGGAAGTGCGGGGAAAAAATAACAAGGGAACACACTTAATAACTGCTGCCAAAGAGGCTAAAATATTCCTCGTTGGCTTTGCTTTGAATTAATTGAAACTCAATTAATGAGTCAAAGGGCTTGAAAAATAAAGAATATAGCTCGTTAGGTAGTTTTCAATGTTAAAATAACACTAAAACTGGGCTTTTTTTTTTTCTTTTTCTCCCTAAAGGTTTTCATTTCTGCTCAAAGCGTGCACTGAATGTTAACATGAGGTTTACATTTCAGTCTCTTCCAGCAGTCATAAAAAAAGGGCTTGGAAAGGACCAGAGAGGTCACTTCATCCATTCTAATACACAGCGGGTCCAACACTCCCCAAACCACCCGTTCCCAAGAGAGATTTGTCCACACTTCCAGGCTCCCTGACCTCTGCAGAAGAGGACAGGAAATGCAGTGAGCAAACCAAACCACTTGCAAAATACTGTGTGACGGTCCATATCTCCCAGGCTTCACCAGAAAAGGTTGAGTAATTATGGAAGAATCTTTCTGCAGAGTCCACTCTGGTTTTACTTCTATGGAACTCGTTGACTGGAGATATATATTGTCCTATAAAGAGAAATATAAAGAGAAATAAAGAGAAATAAACCAATTGTGATGCTGGGCTTATCACTGATATTGTTGCAATATCTTCCAAGAGTTGTTAGTGTCATACCAAGGACCAAAAAAACACGCAAAGCAAAATGTATTCCCAATCCACAAAGTTTGCTCAACTGTGATTTCGTAAAAGTTCAAAACATTTTCTCAGTCCCTATTTGGTTATTTTGGACTCAACACCACGTCAGCAGCTATGAGCTGTTGGGAATTAAAATAGTTGATTTAAACAGATGCATAAAATGCGTTTTAGAGCACAGGTTGAGGGAGGCAAAGCCGCTGCCTGCCCTCACCTGCTGGTTTCCACACTTTGTCCCCCTCCTGCCTGTGTCCTGCCTCCCCCTGCCCAGGTTATGGCTTCCTCACTTTGCTGACTCAACCGATCGCCTTACTGTGCTCCCAGACAGAGTAGCAAAACGGTCTGGATTTAAAGCAAAGCAAAACTGGAAAAAAAAAAAAAGCAAACCACAAAAACAAACAAACAAAAAAAAACCACAAAAGGAAAAAAGAAAACAAAAGAATAAAAGAAAAAAGAAAAAAAATAAAAGGAAAAAAAGAAGAGGGGTTGCCTTTTGCCTGTAACAGACATTATTTTTCACAAGGCATGGCCACATGAAGGGCTGGGTGAACACAGTGGTGGTGGGGAAGAGGTGGGGCGTGTGACAGAGGGGTGGGATTGGGTGGAAACCTCCCCAGCCATCTCTGTAGCCTAAAAGGTTCACGGCGGGTGACCACACTCTAGTTGACACTGCAGGAGAGGTGTGGTGCTTTGAAACTGCTAGAAAAACACAAAGTCATTTGTGAGAAAAAGGTCCTCTTCTTTCCTAGAGAGTGATGCCTTGCTGCTTGTGTGAAAGCAATACCACTCCACTGACTTCTGCACAAACACACCTTCTCTATAAGTCTCTCTGAAATGGGGATCATTGAAAGTCAACTTTGAGTTTGGCTTGTTCTATGCCTGGGAATTAGTTGTTGACCTTTGGAGAAAAACTGCCCAGTTTGGGGGTTGAGGGGCTGCTGGCACTGATGTTCTGCAGTTCCTAGCTCTTTTGATAACACTAATTGCATAGGGAAAAATGAAGGAAAAGCAACAGTAGTAATATTTGAAATCACAGAATGGTTGAGGTTGGAAGGGGAGGTCACGTTTTCCAACCTCCTTGCTCAAGCACGCCACGTAGAGCTAGTTGCCCAGGACCACGTCCAGACAGCTTCTGAATATCTCCAAGGATGAGGACTCCACTCCCTCTTTGGGCAACCAGATGACATCGGGCTCTTTTTTGTAATGTATTTATATGTCCTCTGTCTTTACTGTCTTCCCAGTTAAAAGAACCTTAGTTTAAATTCAGTTGGGATTAGCAGAAGTCATTGCCCAGGGAGGTCACATAAGTTATTAGATCAGCAGGATTTCAAGTCTGCTCACATTGATCTTTGTAACTCCCGTGGGTATTGGGCACAGAAATTTGCACCTCTTTAGAGGGTACTCTAAAGACAAGATGACTGGGAGGTTGATCAGTCTTCTGCTCCCACTGTGCTAACACTACAGGGCTTTTTGTTTTGAACCTGAGAGGTTTTTTTCAGTTTTAGATCTGGATGTCTGGGTTTTGAGCCTGGCTGTTGACAGTTCATACCATGGTGCCCTCCCATGACTGAAGTCTGTACCAAAATTTAAGCTGCAGCATAACTCAAATCTGGAATAACCATCATGGCTTGAAGACGCTTATGATGATTGCTGAGGTGGGGCAGGTGTTCTCCTTGGAGACAGTCATCTCCTTCAATCTAGTAGGTTCCAGCAGCCCATCTGGTGACAGGTCTTGTGTTTGGTCTGGTGTTCTTGAAGTCATAACAAGTTTGAACCATCCTTGCAGGAATCCACAATTTTTTTTTTTTTTTTTTATTAGCTGTGCAGTTTCCGCACACAGACTGTCGTCACAGTTTCCTAGTTTTCAAATAGAACAGTTTGTCAGAAAGAGCAATAAGACACCGTGAGGTTAATACAAATTTGAGTTTTCAACAAATGCTGTCTCATGGAATGGTGAGGAGTTGAGAGGTTTTACCTGATAACTTCACTTCTGGGTTATACACTGCAGCAACTCAAAGAAGTTTTTCACCAGTATTTCAGAACTACTGAGCGTCCAACACAAAAATCCTTTGTGCTGGGTGCTGTACGAACTCCTGAAAGGGACCAAACATCCTCCTTCATGCAGGGAAGTCTCCAGGAGGAAAGCCCAACTGATCAGGTTATCTAAGGCAGGAACAAGGTCTCTCACAGCCCAGTGTATTACTACCTTGTGAGTTTTTAACATATTTATCCTTATTATGCCCTAAAGCAACAACTTTCCCTCTTTTATAGATACGGGAATGAAGTCTACAGACAAGGAAGGGAAATGTCTATCTCTTGGGTAACCACTCGCATATCCCCACCATATGAATCCCCAGACCTCTTATCTCAAGGTGTCTTTTGTGCTTGGACCTGTCTGGTAGGCACGTGGGGACAACTGACAGGTCAGGGCCGGCAGGGGAGAAGATGGAGACTTGTCCCATTGGAGAGTCTTTCCTGAGGCATGGCATGAACTACTGCCAGAAGCAGCTCCAGGTGGTGAAGGCTGAGCCAAAGGAAGAGCTGATTTAGCCTGGGAAAGACTCCAGGAGCTGCAGTATCTGTGCACACAGCCACTGGTGGAATCTTTCACCAAAAACATGTGGAGATGGTCATTAGTGGCCTTCATGATCTCAGTAGTGCTTTTTCCGAGAAAGACTTTGAGAAAAGACTTCTGTGGTTTAGCAAACGGGACTGGGAAACTGAGACAGAGCTCGAAAGGTGCGGTGGGCTAAGCCTGCTAAATCTTGACCCAGCCTGCTTGGCCTCCCTCCGAAACCAACGTGGGGATGATGCTGAGCAGCCCCTCTCTCCTCTGCCATCCCGCTACTCCACTGCGTGCTGAGGTCACACTGTCACCGTCCTGGTGCTGCAAAATGAGAGCTGGTCTAACTCCTGCATTTCGTTTGCAGCAGTGCCACCTCCTAGCTGGGAAAAGCCAGCCAAAATCCATCCCTTTCTGTAGTTTTTGCCTCTCCCATGTAACCGATCCATGAGCAGGCATGAGCCAAAGATGACCCGTGAAGGTCTTTGTTTTATTTCTCTGCATTCTCTCTGTGTTTCTCACGTGAGCTGAATTGTCCTGTTCAAAAGACACAAGGACATGAGCAGATGGTGTTGTTTCACAGTGAAATTTTGCTCATAATGAGTTATTCAGTTGGGTGCTGTGGTGTGCATGCTCCTTCTAAATTTCCCAGAAATTTGCCTTCTCCACTGCATACTTAACGTAAGCTGGGGTGAACAGAGGCTGCTGACGGTAACATTTCAGACCTGACCTCCTTGTGGTGAATATTTGGGGTGAGGAGTGGGTTTGCTGGCTTGCTTTCTTTTGGTGGTTAAGGTGAAAGGTCAAAACTTTTTCTTCTCAGTGCAATTAAAATGTCTGATGTGAGTGCATTTACCATCAATACTGGCTGATGGAAACATGAGGCCCTGGTTAAGGGAACCATTGTCACATCCTTTCTGTTATGGCCACAAAATTCTCAAAACGATGACTTTCCATTGTAGCCTCTGCTCACCAGGGTGTCCAGGATACTTCTTCCATCAATGAACTCAGCTTTGGGACAGCCAATAAGAGACATGATGGACTCATTTTTCAGCAGCATGGAAGTGAACAAGATCAGATGGTATTAAACGTGTCAGTTTCCCTCTGAAAACCAAGTGTCCTCAGGCCAGCTCTGGCAGTCAGGAGAGCTGCTCCTCCAAGGGAGATGCTGCAGAGATCTCTGCTAGGATCAGGAGGAGGAACTTGGGGTGATGTCCTGAGCAATTCCAGCATCAGGAAGGCACATAAAGATAAGCTAAGCGATGATCCTCTTTTTCTGTCACCAGCCACAGTCAACAGGTTGTAACCCACTTAGGTACCCAAGTGTCCATTGCTAGGAGGAGTAGAAATGGGATTTCAGTGAGCGAAGAAAAAAAAGGGAGATCCCCAAGCATTTCACGTTGCTTGGCTATGTGCTCACTGTTATTACTTTCCTAGGAATGATTGAAGGCCACCCCAACAACCCCTTAGAAATGTGCCTCTCTTCTTTGTGTGTTCCTCATATCCATAGTGGGCAAGGGGTCTGAGAGGGTAGAGAGAAGCACTGAAAACTCCACACTCAATTTAGGAGAGTAGGAGAGAAAAAAGAGAAAGAAATTAAGGACATATTAGTGCCGTAGGTGACCTTCAATACACTGTCTAAGCCATGAAATGTGGGAAGATGAGAGGGCTGTGATGGAGGGACAGGAAGCGCACATGTATAGTGTGGTGGTGATTTGGGGCAGCACGCAGTGAGGATGAGTAGGTGTGAACACAGAGGATGTTGCCTCACTTGGGTTGGTTTCGGGGATGCCGGCGCTGCTAACTGCCTTGCAGTACAGTGCGGAAATACCTGAGCTCGTTTGAAAGATGCTCCTGTAGCTATTTCAAGGAGTTGCCCAGTGACAGTACAGATGTGGGGGAGGAAGCACTGATTGATCATATCAAGAAGTCGATATCTGTGCATTGGATCACAGTCATCTTTGTAGATTGTCCTTGTCACTACAGCAGTGAAAATGCAACTTCGGGATAACTTAACAATTTCTTGCAAGTCCTTGGGACTCTTGGCATGCTGGGGTGCTGCATGGGGTGCTGCATCTTCAGTGCTTTTCTTGTGTGTTGGTAGACAAATGAAAGCCATGATACTGCTTCGTTATCTAGTCCCATCTCTGTTTAGAGAAGGTCAGGATCTGAAGGGTGAAAAGACCCTGGAGCATCCTTTCCCATAAGACATTTCCTAGCCATGCTCCAGAGATCTTAAAGATTTACACCACCCACTCAGTTGTGAAGTCTTCACTTATTATTAAAAGTAGGTCACCACTGTCACAGCTCAGGTTATTTTGTCTCTGGCGGATTTGGTTTGAACACTTTGCTTTCCAGACAATGATAAACACAACTGTATATGAATCATTTTTTTACCTCCGGCTTCATTTAGTTCTTAGAGAGAGCTCTTAGAAAGGATTAGATGACTGGAAGCCTGCTTGGTAGTGCCTGAAAATTAGAGCACAAACAAAAGATGGAAAAGAAAAACAAAACTACAGTTGCTTTTCTGCTCTCTGATCCAAAGTGGTTTATCCAGATCTGTGATTTCCTTCAGGATACAGAAGAAAAAGCTCAAACATATCCTGAAATTAAGTGACTGTATCATAGAAGGTCCCCCATGCAGGAGGCAAGTGCAGTACTTTAGTTGTACTTGAAGTCTATTTTGAGGGCTTAAGTGGGACTTAGGTAATAAGTAGGCTTTGTGTTTTATCTTTCAGTACAGCCTTACAGATTTAGACTTAATCCCAGAGTTGTGTAAGGTATCAAGGTGCTGTAACACTAAATGCCTTAAAAGTAACTATTTATACCAGCGATTCTTTTCATTTGTGCCTCTGGTTTGTACTCAAATGGTCTTGTAATTGCTGAGCATTCTTCCATGCGTAGTAGCATTAGCCAAAAGTCCTTTTCCAGGTGAGGGAATCCAGAGTTCCATTTATTAGCAGCAGAAGAGACTTAATTGAAGTCCCAGAAAGAATAAAGCTGAAGAAGCAGAGGAATCATGCAGTTTTTAAAAATGGTTTTAAAAGGTCATCGCACATCACTGAGAAAGGAGTCAGGTCCTGCCCACCAACCCTAGGAAATGCAGGGGCTTGTTTAGTATTCATTGTGGGCTTTCCCTAAAAGTCAGTGCTTGTTTAAAAATGTCACTGCACAAACTCTCAATTCATATTTCTTGGGCCATTGCATGTTCAGTAATGGGAAATCAGCTTCATGTTGCAACTGGAAGATCATGCGGTACACAGGGCCATGACTTTTTGCAATGTCAGTACACTTAGCATGGAAGACTACGCAGCTGGTTTAGTAATTTAATTCTAGTAGTGTCTCCCTCTTCCTACAGTTCTTTTTTATTTGAACCTTCAAGCTCTTTGGGACAGCAATTGTCACTTCTACAGGTCTGGACAAGTTCTAGCATGATGGCTTTGCACCATGGCTGATATCAAGGTGCTAGTGAAATATGAATGCTAAATAGTAACTGTGATGATAAGGTAGTATATATTCGCTTTAGGAATTACATTTTTGGCTTCTGAAATTCATGGAGAATCTCGCTTTCATGAAGAACTGTCAGTCTAATTCAGATCCAGCTTGTCAAGATGGTAAAGTCAAAGAGAGCTCCTTGTAAACCAGAAAAAGATCATTGACTTGAGTGGGGTTGTGCTCATTTAGTAGGCACACCTCTGATCATTTTAGAAGACTGGATCAATAGAAATGGTTGAATAATTTTAGTTCAGTGTCAGTGAAAAGGAGTTGTTTTTTCTGAGTCTCTGGGGACAGAATGAATGTTCTTCTTGGAGAAAGCAAGGTAGTGAAATGGCTGGAACTACAAGTTACATGGACTGGTCTGCGTCTGGGGTTTACTAAGAGAGCAACTTAAAATGCAGACCAAGAGCTTAGTTTAAGAGGAAAAAAGCATTATTTTTAAGAGCCAGAAAACTTCGAATAGTGAAACCATTGTACAATAACCTAAAGGAACACAAATAATAAAAGTAAATATATTAATGCATACAAACCTACATTCGTACCTATTCATGTGTAATCTGCAGAAATGTTTAGATGCAGGGCTGTAGCAAGGACTTAATCTACATAGGATATCAAAGGAGCCTGTGTATATATACAACACCCCAGACACCCCTGGATGTCACCACAGGTGTCTGCATCTAAGGACATGTCCAAGGAGAGGGCCTTGTCATCTGCAGCAGCAGGGCAACCAGGAGGTGACAGCAGCTTAGGGATATAAAAAGAGATGCCCAGATGACGAAGGAGAGCTGCAGCAACAGAAGACTCACGTCCCATCTGGCTATGTGAGTATTTATTCATGTGCATGTTTGTATTCTCCACCAGTCTCACTATTGGTTTTGCAAATATTCTTATTGCACTTGTCCAGATATTGGAAGACAGAGGCCACACTTTGCAATAGCAATGACATGTCTGAGCCAGGGAAGCTGTTTCAGGCTGTTGTGCTTGTACAGCCATTTTTCCCCCTCCAATGCGAAAGAAGCGTGGAAGTGGACAGACTGATTCTTCCATGCCTGAACCTTTAATCCGTGCTTCAGTGCCTCAGTGCTGTGTCTGAGCCACCATCAGTCCTGCAGCTGAGAAGACTTACGGACACAAGGGAAAAATGAGAAAAACTGCAGAGATGGGCACGGACACACACAGCTAGAGACAATATAGGAGAACTTTCAGAAGGTGAACATCTGTGTTTGGGGAGATAATCTGGAATACGTGGAGCAGGAGGGGTACAAGACTGGGAACTACAGCACGGTCCCAGGCTGGTGTTGCACAGCCATTTGCTTGTGACTTAGAGTTGATGCAGTTTTGCTTTTGCTGTTCAAAAGCTGTGGAGGAGATGGCTGCTCCTGCCCATGTGTCCCCAAACATCATATTTTGTTCTCCAGGTTCCATGCAGTGGAGAAGGCACTAGCTTTCCAAGCAGAGGGCTGTCACCTACATGTTGGAGGAGTTGTACCACCTACCCTGCCAATCCACTCACTCACCACGTCCTGGACTTGGCTTTCCTCCTGCAATATGAACTTCGACGTATCACTTTTATTATTGCACAGGTCTGTTTGCTTGTTCTTCACCAGGCTGCTCTGCTGAGCCCATTAGCAAATATGCTTTATTTATTTTTATAAATATATATTTGAGCAAATATGCTCAAATAACGTTCTGTCCCTCCCCGGGACCGGTTTGTTCAGTTAGGACAGGGGCTCATTTTCTTTGTTTGTGCAATACTCTGCAGCGTAAAGGGAGAAAGGGGAAGTGATCACTTGTGACCAGGCACTGGGCACTATAATAAGCCGAGGATGACGATACATACGAGGCTGAAAGGAAGGCAGGAAGTGCTCCTTCGTACATGAGTAGGCTTTATTCTAATTCATGTGACATATGACTGCATTAGCCTGGGGTCAGGCGGTGACATCCTAGGGTGGTGAGCACACTGAAGGCCACAGCAGAATAGAGATGGATAACTGGGATATCTCCATCCAACCTGCCAGAGATGCAGTCAGGTGTCAATCAGTCTTCCAAGGCAGTGCAGTGATCAGACTGTAGACCACAGAAAAACCAAAGGGATCATTTTCATATGTGTGTGTGTGACTTTCGCTTTGAATCCTTCTGTGCTCAGTTTGACACAAAGAGAAGAACAGAGCAGCCGCTGCTCAATCCAGCAGGGCAGGCAAAGTGAAAAGGCAGGGTCTTCACCTGCAAACGGAACGTGATTTAATGACTGCCTCCTGGTGGAAAGTGTACAAGCCAAATATTTTGTGGGTATTTTTGGAGTGCTCTCAGACAACATAATATTGGATATGCTTACTTCTGGTAGGCGCCTCAGATTTTATAATAATTCAGGCAACATCCTTGACATTAGTAACAACTAGTTACCATGCAGGGAGTTTCAGTTTCACTGTGATTGCCTTATCTGAACACAAATCTGAACCCTCCGCACATTGTTAGACATAGCTTAGGACACGAAAATACCGAGCATGCTGTTTATTGCCATACCACCCAATCATGTTTTTCTAAAATATTTTTTCACTGGCAGGTTGTTGGTTTATTGCTTCCTAGGGTAGAAGAATAGTGGTTTGGGTTTCGCCTTTGCTGTCATGGATTTGAGTGTCAACATAGGCATCAGAGTCAATGGGATATGTGAACAGTCTCTGGTACCGCTCCGAGGAGGAATCTTAGGATATCCTAAAAGAGCTTTTTTTCACACTCTGATCTGCTGTAAACAGAAAGTAGCAATGGTATGCTTTGTCCTAAGTGAGGGTCTTCCTTTAAAGATTATTACCATTTTACTAGTGATGTGGTCCTCACAAAGCCATTGTGCTGTGAGTTATGAGAAATTTCTGACTCCATAATTTGAATGTCAGATGTCTAACTCCAGCTAATCACCCGGAGTCAGCAGAGGCAGACAGGTGCACTAAGAGGGACTTCACCTATATTATGGGTTTGCAACCCAAAATCATCTCTTTTTTAGATTAAATAGACCTTCACATCTTTCCATAGCTGTTATCTGAAGAGTATAACTCAGCACAGAGATCCTGCAAGGTGGATGTTAGTTGAACAGCTGGAAAGTGGCAACCGCGTCACAAACTGGGAAGCTGGCAGCTGCTGAGGCTGAACCTGCAAACCCACAAGTTTCCTGGAAGTAGACTAGATACGGAAATATTCACACAGTCACAGCTGTAGTAACCTGGGCTTGGTCCCTCTCAGCAGCAGATTAGCCTGCTGAAGGACAGAAACAATCCTCAAACTCTTTCTAGTGACTGTAGTGGCATATGAAGAGTTCCAGCAGGAGTTCCAAGTTATAGGTGAAGCTGAGCTCTGGTATGGAGTGAGGTCCTCCCAATGGATGTATAGGCAAAGCTGAAGGATTCAGACTTCATCACTGACGGAAAACTAATTGTGACATTTTTGATCAAATCCTTCTTGTAAAACCCTCACACTCTCACACCCCTGAAACCTTTCAGCGAATGAGATGTCTCTTCTTTGAGTATGGAAAAGCCAATGTTTCCAATGGCAATTTGTTATTGGAGTTTTTGCACTTTTTTTTTTTTTTTTCTCCCAAGATGGAAAAGAAAAAACAGTATAAAGCTATTGACTTTTAAAGTAATCCTTTCTGTCAATACAGGCCAAGCAGGTTTTGACTTCAAACAATTTACAGAGATTTGCACACCTCATTTCAAATGTCATGCCACGATCTTGACTCCATGCTGCAAGTTGTTTAATTAACCACATTAGTCCACTAAGTGATGGCAAAATGTTTAGCAATGATGTCTAACTGGGGCATTGCAAGGGAACTTTGTTGTTTAATTAGGAGATAACTGATGATAGTGCAGAGAGTACCGGGTTACAAAAGGCTTTTGCATGTCATTTAAGCTTGTGCTGAGCTCAATACAGTAGCTTTTAAACAGCCTGTTCAAATTAATTGCTATTATTATGGTACATAGATTTAAGAAGGGCCATTATTCATGAAAAAATTTATTTTAGTGTTCCTTTAGGTCTAGCTAATTAGACGCAGGGATAATGAGAGGTACCTGTAAGGAATGGAGAGATGGTGAATTAGCCATCTGACAGGGAATTAGCCCTAGTGGTTGCACTGACTGGGAAGTCAGCTCCACGAGGGACTTTGGACGTGGAATTGTTAAGGCTTCAACTATCTACTGCTTTTAATGTAGCTGTGATTTAGGAGCCTGAATGCTCATGTGAATCTGGGCTGTGGAATCTAGGTAGGTCCTTGGTGCTGAGGATGGCTGTGTCTTGGCTGAGCTGGTGATGCCTGTCACAGCCAAGGTCCTCTTTTTGTCATTTCCACCATGGAAGTAATTTTGGGTGAGCTAAGCCCTCCTGAAGCAAGTGGCTGTCCCTTCATGGACTTTGAGGGCTTCTGGAAGGTCTGAAGAGCAACAATCAAACAGAAAAGGTACTGAAGACAACTGCAAGAGGAGAAGGCCAGCTGTGGATCCCTCACGTTCCTGTAGGTTTGGAACAGGAGGAAGCATCCTGGTAGGCAAAGCCACAGCGTTGGGCTGTCAATGGGGAAAACAGCTGTTACACCACTCTGCTGAGCACAGGGAAACTCAAGTGATGCTACCCTTTCCTACCATAACTCAGGGTCTTGGCTTCACTTCTACTCCATGACCTGGCAGAGCACAGCCACTGTTTGCAGCTTCGCTACACAATTTGCAAAATCACAAGAATATATGGGAGTTGAAATGGTGTTATGTGTGCTTGGCATCAGAGAACACATAGGAGAAGCAGGTATTTGAAGGTATTAACTAAAATCATTGTCATGGCATTTCAGTAGCTTTGAATAGTTGGTACAGTTTTGCTGAAGATGGAAGTTTGGCAGTCCTGCTTTCCCTGGGTTGACTCAAATGGGTGGGATTCTTCTCCTCCAACTTTAGTTATCTCTCTGTGAGGAGGCTGCTAAGGCTCCATGGTTGTCATTGGAGATCTCATCAATAGTGAGTGGAGTTTAAAGTGCAATTTAATTGACCGAACGTGGACATAGACTTCAGAGTGAGATAAACTGCACCATGAACATCATTGATTGTCTGTCTTCTTGACACATATGCAATCAATCCTCTTACCGTAGAATCTATTTCTCCATCTCATTCTCTCTACTACTAGAAAGATGATTTTTCTTTAACATCCAGCTCAAATCCACCACAACGCAGCTGAAGCCTCTGACTTACTATATTATATTATATTTTATTATATTATATTGTATTGTATTATATACTTTTCACAGAATCACAGAATCACACAGAA